>NW_012118043.1:5314403-5326894 GCF_000951035.1 Colobus angolensis palliatus
CCCGCCCCCGCCACACCCGGGTCTCCATTCACCGCCCTCGCCTACCCCGAGTCAGGCTGCCCAGGCGAGAACCGCACTCCCGGCTTGGGGCGCTGGCTAAGGGTGGCTCCCAGTGGTGGCTCTGAGCGGCCTTAAAATCCCCTCCAGGAGAAAGCTCCGGCCCTCCAGTGACCCCTAAATCCTCACGGGAATTGGGCTCCCCCAGTGAACAGACCTGCACATCTAACGCTGGCGGGAAATACAGGCCCTTCCCAATCAGGGAAACTCCCTGTGGGAAGAAAATAGAATGGAATTTGGCAGGTGGGTGGACCTCAAAAGTATCTTATTCAAAAGGAGGCAAGAGATGCATTTGAGACTCTTCCAGTATTATCCAAATACTCCCCGCCCGCAAGCCAAACTCCTCCCACACAAATACCCTTTACTAGGACCACTTTTCTGCAAAAGCTGGTTCAAGAAAAGGACCGTCAACCCCCAACTCCAGCGTGAGTGCAGCGCCTGAGATCCTCTCATAGAGAAATTCTGAAGCATTTACCATCACTTTTGTATTTCAGGAACAGAAAAGGCAAAGAAGCGTCCCCCCCCACCACCACCACTACTAAAAGTGGGCTTTGTTAAAAAGTTGACTGACCCTAGGAAATGTGTAAATCTTTGACTAATTGTTAGCTTTATTTCAAGGGAACTCTTTACAGTGAGTAAACTGCATGAATAATACCCTGGTATGTGATGAGGAAGACAGTTTCCTGGTGTTGAGGTTGTTAACTACGCTGCTCTAAGAAGGAAGAAACTGTGACTTAATCGGGCAGGGTAATTCTTTTCCAGGGCAACAACAGGAATAAGCCAGTCAGTCAACAAATATTTTTGAGGGTCAAACATAGTGATGGCCTCAGACCTCAGAGACTACACAAAGGTTAAGATGAAGAGAGCTCCAGCTCAATCTGGAGGGAGACACAGAGAAGGCCAGAGGCACTGGAAGATAAGAAATAGGATGGGGAAACCTGAAAACTGAAGACAAACGTGCCGCCTGTGCAAAGGCTGGACAGCTGCAGAGAATGGTCAGAGTTTAACATGGACCTGGCCAGCGAAGCTTCCAGTTCTGCCTGTGTTGCGGGTGACCCCTATTCCCCCATGTGATCTTTACACCTGTTTGGATAAAGTGAACCACCTCCTCTTATATGAATGTTTTGCTGTCATTTCAAACATAAGTCCAAAACTTAATTTCCTGTCTTCCTTTCCAAATCCGAGTTCACACTTTATACTGTTATTCAGGCCAGAAACTTTGACTTTTTCTTATCCCTTGTCCCAATACTGTTTTCAGTTGCCACATCCTTCTGACTCTGCTGAAATCTCTTCCTTCCTTTCCATTCTCTGTCATTGCCCTTGTTAAAATTATTCTCATTTAAAGAGTATCAACGTGTTACAGGGTTTTTTTCCCCCTTATTTTTAAAGGCATTCCTTTTTAGAATCAGACACAGAGCCTGTTTTTACCCCTTTTACATTTGGGCAAGTTACTCAACCTTCCTAAACCTGTTTCTTTTCTTGTCTGTCTTTTTTTTTTTATTTTTAAAGGCATTCCTTTTTAGAATCAGACACAGAGCCTGTTTTTACCCCTTTTACATTTCGGCAAGTTACTCAACCTTCCTAAACCTGTTTCTTTTCTTGTCTGTCTTTTTTTTTTTCTTTTTCTTTTTTTTTTTTTTTTGAGACAGTCTTGTTCTTTTGCCTAGGCTGGAGTGCAGTGGCACGATCTCAGCTCACTGCAGCCTCAACTTCCTGGGCTCAAGTGATCCTCCCACCTCAGCCTCCTAAGTAGCTGGGACTACAGGTGTGTGCCACCATGTCCAGTTAATTTTTGTATTTTTGGTATAGATGGGGTTTCGCCATGTTGCCCAGGCTGGTCTCGAACTCCTGGGCTCAAGTGATCCGTCCATGTCAGCCTCCCAAAGTGCTGGGTGTAAGCCACTGCGCCCAGTTGAACCTGTTTCTTTAACAGTAAAGTGGAAATACTAAACTTTCTTCTTTGAAGAGTTGTTATTAAGATTAAATAATTATTGGGAGCAGGATGTGAGGCGTCTAGTGGAATGCTGAGCACGTAGTAGGATTACCTCAGTAACTGACCTCATGCTTTTGACTGGAACTCTTGTAATAAGTCCCCTATCCCCCTCATTCCTCCTACATACCACTTAAATTAACTTCCCTAACGAAAAAAAAAAAAAGGAGCTTGTCAGTTGCCTGCTCAAGGAGACATCAATGGCTTCATTTATCCCTTCAGCCAGCTAGCAAGAGCACACTACAGGTCACGAACAACGCTAGAAATGACTAAAGTTCAAATTCTTCAGTCAAGTGTTGGGACTGGATCCAGCCTACCTGACTCCTCTGATCTCCGACCACACTGAGCCCCTTTTCTCACCAGCCTGATTCTGGCCTTCCTCCTGCCTGGCCAAGTGATTCCTCATCCATCTATTTCTTTCTCCAATAAACAGAGAAATTATTTGAACCTTTGGACAAATGTATCCATGGGTAAAGTATCAATGTACAAATGGACAAATGTATCCAATGGACAAAGTATCAATATCTTTGTCCATTAGTGTCAAAGTCTTCTAATTTCCCTTCTTTTTCACTGGCTTAACCCCAAGTGCGTAACTCTGTTACTAAATGGTCACTGAAGGTGTGAAAACAATTTTACATAAAGTGACATTCCACTTTTTTTGTTCTTCCAGGCAGTCTTCCTGTTGCAGATTTCAGACTTACACCGTTTCACTAAAATCCCCAAACTCCACTGCTTTTTCATCCGAAGTCACTTCTAATTATTCTGGTTTTACTGATACTTGCCTACTTTGAAGAGCTCTTGGGTAATGTCAGTGTTTCCTTAATATAAAATACTTGGAAAATAAAGTTTTCTAAAGACTAACAATACATACAGTATAATTACAAGAAGGCTGTTACATCTCATTCCCCTTATTGTCCTTGCATTGGGTTTTAAATTCATCTAGAGTTCCTCTCTTTTCTTCATGATGTTTAGTAACTGGAACAATATTGCATCATCACAAACTTGAACTTCACTTCCTTCCTCAAATTATTAATGAATGTGTTTAAAGACCATCACTCCTATCTCTACCGCTCTTCGTTCTGATGAGCAACCATTCACTACTATGTCTTTTCCTATTTCTTCACCAGTTTTAAACTCATTCAGTCATTTTAACCCATACATTGGCTTGCTTTATGGCAGATGATGAAGGAAAACTATGTTGTCTCTTAATAAGAAGACTATAACCTGCAACTAGAAACTAATTCCATAACTTGTCTGTTATGGCATATTTTTGAATCAGCACCCACCAACCTATAACATGGCATTGCAAGGGGTTATCTCCTGGCCTTGAGTTATTTATTACATTTTTTCTGGTGAGTAGAGGGAAGAGAAATGTGCTTGCTTTTTAATATTTAAATGTAGATCATTTTCATAGGGCTGGACACTCATGAGACAGAACTGTTTCTGATGGACTGGTGGGAAAGCAAGTTCCTTTGATCATTGATAACTTGGTTTCCCCATTTAGCCCATTAGAGTACTGTTTGATGTTAAGCATTATGCACTCAGTTACATTATAAAAAAAAGATCTCTAAATCCAACTGCATTTTAAAAAATAAAATTGGAGTGGTAGAAGGTGAGGAGAGACCTTAAATGTTCAGAAAACTTACTTTCAACATTTCATTTGAAGATCAAATAAGGCCATTGACAAGGCTATGTGGACAAAAATGTGGACAAATTTTTACCTTAAAATGTCCAACTCCTTCGGTACAAATATTTTCAAGGCCAGATGTGTTGGCTCACGCCTGTAATCCAACAGTCGGTTGTAACACCAACTGAGACAGGAGAATCACCTGAGGCTAGGAGTTTAAGGCCAGCCTGGGCAACACTGTGAGACTCTGTCTCTACAAATATAAACAAATAAATGAGCTGGGCACGGTGGCACGTGCCTGCCTGTACTCCTAGCTAATCAGGAGGCTGAGGTGGGAGGATTGCTTGAGCTCAGGAATTTGAGGCTGCAGTGAGCTATGATCATCCCAGTGCACTCCAGCCTGGGTGACAGACAGAGACCCTGTCTCTAAAAAAAGAATTTTTTTTTTTCAAATTCGGTCTGCTCTTGCAAGAGAACTTTAAAGGCCTGGATATCTGAGCACGATACAGTTGATGCCCTTAGGTCAGTGTGACTTCAGTTATTTCTCAATCCCCCTCCTTTTGAACTATTTTGCCATATCCATTCCATCTCCAGTGCACTCTTGTCGTTTTAGAGTGATAAAACAAAACAATGGGTGTAGGCTGGGCATGGTGACTCATGCCTATAATCCCAGAACTTTAGGAGGCCGAGTTGGGTGGATCACTTGAGCCCAGGAGTTCAAGACTAGCCTGGGCAACATGGTGGGACCCCAAATCTATCTATCTATCTATCTATCTATCTATCTATCTATCTATCTATCTATCTATCTCAAAACCAACCAAACAAATAAAAACATACAAAACAATGAGTGTAAAAAGAAAACTGGAAATGTTGTGCAGCCATTCACTTGTTTCATCTTCTGCTCTGTACTCAGGATATTTTGTTGTTAGATCAGATCCATCCTTTCACCATGAACCCTAGAGACATGCTCCATTCAGTTGACAATAACCAGTCCAGAGGACTTCAGGCCATGGCCCAGCTGATTTCCATTCTCTGAAGGCACAGCTAAGACCTCCTGAGGCCAAGAACCCTGTTACTCAGCCTGGCTGGCACACACTTAAGTTTGCACTTCCTGTAGTCAGAAAAGGTGTATGGAGCTGGAGACCTACCTGGCTGTGCTCATGGCAGGTTGGAGATCGACATGTCACCTTCTAGTTCCTTCCCCAGGCCCTAGGAGAATAATGGAGTGGTGTTTGGATAGGTGATGCTCTTGAGTTCTTCCAAACTCTCAGAAAGGAGCAAGGAGACTCAGGTGGAGCCAGAAAGGAGCTGGCTCAAAGCCCCCTATTGCAACAAAGCTCTAGGTGGGAAAACATCAATGAGGATTGAGATTCAAGAATGCAGGTCCAAACAGAGCTGCTTTGGCTGCAGTTGCACATTCCTAAGCACTTCACTCCATTGTCATCTTCGGAGGATACACCTCTCACTAAGCAGTTTTTCCAGTGGTGAGGGTTTGGGAGAGCCCAATTCTGGGAAGTGGTCACTCCTAATAGGGCAACTTCTGAGCAGCTTCCATGATGTTTTTGAGATGAAAATGATGGTTAGGTTTAGCCTCAAAGAGCAGAAAGCTGGGTCCATAAAAGAAACATGGGAGAACTTTATTCAAGCAGAGAAGGGCACAGGCTGCACCTGGAGACCAAGTAGAACTCCAGAAAGGAGAACTGACTAGAGGGGTAGAAACTTGACCTGGAGGAGGAGCCAGCGACTCCCACAATAGCCCTTTATTTATAAACAGGACTTTATTGGGTTAGCTTCTTTGCAATTCTTTTGGCTTTTGCCTCATGGTCACAATATGGCTGCTGTAGCTCCAAATATCTCAACATCCAAAGGCAGGAAGGTGTATTTTTTCTTTTTTTTTTTTTGTAAAATGTTTTTTTCATTACTTTCAGTTGCAAGATCACAGTTACTTTTGCACCAACCTAATATTAGGGAGGAAAGCTTTTACAAGTAGCTTTCCTGTAAATCACCACCATAAGGTATCTTCTTAAGGCTTTCTCACAGTCACAAGGAATATATAATTTTCTTAGTCTAAGCAACATTGATACCCCTGGGTCTGGGGATGAACCCTCCTTCCCAGAGTACATTGCTACTTGAGACCTGAAGTCTGAACCAAACCAATGTTCTCTTGTGATACAGAAAAGGGAGCAGTAAGACATGGAGTTGGCAGCCAACTCTGTTCACCATATCAACATACTCATCTTCCAATAATAGTGCCTAAGTTCAAATGAAAATATTTCAATATATTTAATGCCCAACCTTCACCTCCTGACTTTGTCCCACAGAACTGGCCTCTTTTTCCTTTAGGCCATTATGGTACCCTGTATATATGAATACATATAATCATTGTAGTGCTCATAACACATTTACTATTCCTGTTTGTTTACCTGTCTGAAACAGTCTCAAAGACTGGACAATATTTTATTTGTCTTTGCCTCCCTAGTGCATAGAAAATATAGAAGAATGCAGAAGGCACTTGTTAAATGTTTGATAAATGAACGAATGAATGAATGAGCAAATAAATGAGATGGTGTGTTCAGAGAAGTTGCTAACAAATGAGCCTAGACTTCTGAATTTAAAATCCACAAGGGAAATCAGAGCAGACCACGGAACTAGCTGGCTAGGCCTGGGCTTTGCAGAAAGCTTAGGTGCAGAGAAAAGGCAATAGCTCAGGAGTCAGATGAGGAAGGAGAAAGGGAAAGAGTCAGGGTCTGGGGTTTCCAATCCTCACCCTGGGCGGGGGTGCATCTGTCACAAGCAGCTCATTTTTGACAGAGACAGCCAAGGAGAGCAGAAGCTCATCGATCGTAATCTGTGATCTAGATGTAGGCTAGATACAAACATCTTCAGTTTTTTATGGGTGGTCGTAGACGCTGGGAAAACGGATTTCAAAGTTGTAAGATGTTTTCACACTTGTTGTTATGACCAAATATCCAGGCAGCACGTCAGTCTGTGGCTATAAATGAAATCCTGTTAACATAAATAATCCACAGTTCTCTATCTTGTCTCCGCTTTCTACCTGCCCAAATAATTAAACCTCTTCCCAATTATTGATTTTCAGGAGTGCCCAGTGGGTTACATTGGCAGAGTAGGATGTGGGGAACATGATGGGGTTGCTGGATTTGTTATAGTCTTCCTTTCCTGGTCTGGCTTTCTCTGCCACTGTCACAAAAAGGGACCCTCACCACTTTATGATGCCTGCTATGAGAACATCAAGGCCCAAGCCAAGAGCGTTATCCGTCAGAACCCACAGGGCTTCCACGTTTTCAGCAAAGCTGGCAAGAAGGGTTACCTCCCCATCTCTAGGCCCAAAGCTACACTGCTTGGGCTCAGAGTCTTTAGGAACAGCCTGGCCTGGTATCCTAGCACTCACAGTTGAAAGTCCAAGGGAAGTAGAGAGGCCTGCATTGACATGCCTAGGCCAGGGCTGTTGGTAGCCTTCTCCTAGGCAATTGCCTCCTGCCTTTCATCTAAAAGAGGGCAAGATTGGGGATGGAATGAGGGAGTGAACCCCTCACTCCTTATCACATGTATAAAGATAAAATATTTTAATAAATTGTATTTTATCTAGTTCTAAAGACATTGGTACTTATTTTATAAACATGTAACTGAATTTTGGAAAACTGCCTTGGATATACAGCCACAAATGAAAGCTGGTGGCTTATCAAATAATTGACTCGAAATGGCCACCAGAATATAAAACATCTAGTTTGTGTATTGTTGTTTTAAGCCAGGTAAGGTGGGTCCTTAGGATTGAACTCTGGGGCTGTCTGTGCAGAGATAGAACTTGGAAGGGCTGTTGGAGAGAGGGGCCAGGGAGATTGAAATAAAAATCCAGAAGCATTTATAGAGCGTCCGGATGGAAGGCGAAATATCCCACTGTCCCCAACACCCTTAACTCCAAATAATCCTTCTTAGTGAATGTCTTATCTGCAAGAAGGCAAAACAAAAGTATTAACACCTCAGCTAAAGTTTCTTGAGGGGCGTGGTAGGATATAAGGTAGATTCTGAAGATTCTCTCTAGCCATGAGCAAAGCATAGAGAGTAACTTGATTACCCATAATGAGCGTGTCTTACATGTCATAGCTATTTTATTTGGTATTCTAGTTTTATTATATTTTTGTATTTCATATTGAAAATACAAATATTTACAAAGATTTTCCAAAATTTTCTGGAGTCTTCTTTACCCAACTCTGTTTTTTCGACAGGATCTGGAATTCTTCAATGGGAATTCTTCTACCTTAAAGGGTTTTAGGAAACTGATTTATATGGTTTGGCTGAGATTATTATATGTATGTAGTGCTGATTAAGAATAAATATCACACACTTGAAAACGTGTTTCAAATGAAACAAAGCTGTCTTTTATTTTGTCATTGGAAAGGGAAGCTGTAAGGAAACAACTGCCCTTCCTCCATTTCTCTATTTCAGGGTTTCCCGACTGTGACACTGTTGACATTTTGGTTAAGATGGGTAATTCTTTCTTGTTGGGAGCTGTCCTGTGCGTTATAGGGCATTTAGCAGCACCCTAGACTCTATCTGCTAGATGCCACCAGCATATTCCAGTTGTGACTATCAAAAATGTCTAGAGACATTGCCAAATATCCTCTGGGAGACAGATCACTGCCCCATTGAGAATCTCTGCTGTGTGTTAATACATCTCTTGTATTAACAGGGTCATTGTGTTTGTAAACCTGTCAAAGCTGAGGTCTGTGTTGTTCAGTGCCTGAGTGGGTAGAGTTCAAAGAAGCAAAGTCCTGATAGGAATTCTACTGTTAAAAAATGAGATACAAGTATATAATCTAGAGCAGTTCTTCTTCTTCTTCTTTTTTTTTAGATGGAGTTCCGCTATGTTGTCTAGGTGAGTCTTGAACTCCTGCTTACGGGATTCTCTTGCTTCAGCCTCCCAAGTAGCTGGGACCATAGGTGTGTGTCATAGCACCAGGTTGGAGCAGTTCTTATCAAAATGTTTTTCCTCTTATCTTCTCCAATATCCAACAAAACCAAGATTTCTCACCCTCTTTCCCCAGAGTAGCATGCTCTCCCATCCACCCATTCTCTCCTTCTATCTCTGGCTGTCTTCCTGCTCCCACTTGGTGCCTCTGAACACATCAAGGGCCCCCACTCTCAGTTGCCTCTTGCAAGAAAAGCTTGGCTTTGATTCTTTTCTCCCTAGAATGTACCCATGTGGCTTATGTCATTTCTATTCCTCCCTTATTTTTTACAGTTTTGCATCGAAATCCCAAAGATCCAGTCTGGACCCTCCACGCTCTTCTCTACAGTTGGGTGTGGGTGGATGGGAGAAACTGAGCAGCCCAGGCAGCACCAAATTTAGCAGAGTGGGGAGGAGGACGAGAAAAACTGGCAACACTAGTATGTGTGAAG
The DNA here is from genome assembly GCF_000951035.1 of Colobus angolensis palliatus. Lineage (NCBI taxonomy): Eukaryota > Metazoa > Chordata > Mammalia > Primates > Cercopithecidae > Colobus > Colobus angolensis. Next base: position 5,323,496 of record NW_012118043.1, read on the forward strand.
GGTTGCAGATTTTTTTCACCCTACCCACAGATGTGCAAAGAAGATGTAGCATCTTCATTTCTCTAAAATTGTTCTTCTCTTCTTTATGAGTCTCCAATCACTGAACAGAGGGGAAAATAATCTGGTGCACCAGTTTGTTTGTTTGTTTGTTTGTTTTGAGACAGGGTCTCACTCTGTCACCCAGGCTGGAGTGCAGTGGATGATCATAGCTCAGTGCAACCTCGAATTTCTGGGCTCAAGGGATCCTTCTGTTTTAGCCTTCTCAATAGCTGGGACTATAGGTATAAGCCATTTATTTTTATTTTATTTTTTGTTGAGATGGTGGTCTTGCTTTGTTGCCCCAGCAGATCTCAAATTCCTGGGCTTAAGCAATCCTTCTGCCTTGATCTCCCAAATCACTGGAATTACAGGTGTCAGCGACCTAAATAGGCACACTATGTAAATGGTCCATCCATTTACGTAAATAATGCTCAGCATCTTAGATATCTGTATTCTTTTTTTATTCTTTTTTTATTTTTTTGAGATGGTGTCTGGGTTTTTGATGGAGTTGTGGCTAAATGACCCCATAGAGACAGAGAAGAGGTGGGGTCCTCATATCGATGCAGTATCTTCTGCATCTTTGCAGATTTCTGCTGTGGGTGGGTAGTCTGGATACTTCCTGGATACTTCTTTTGAGGGTGAAATGGGCTCAATCCTGGGAGTTGTGTGAGGGCCTGCTATTGAGGCTATATCTATAGTACCTGTGGTTTGGTTTCTCCTGGCTTGGCAGGGCCTGCTTGTTTTCCCTGATGACTCAGACGCCACTCTGGCTGCCTCTCAGACCCTACATCCTCCATCTGGCTCTTCACTAGAATGCCTCTCCCCAGCCTTGCTGCTGATTCACCTCTCCTTTGTGATGGCTGGTGCCTGGAAGCCTGGTGGCTACCAGCTCGGCTGCTTTCCAGGCCTCTTCCCTGGAGTATGTGGGAACTCCTTGGTCCAGTCTATTCCATACTGGTCTTGGGGGAAGCTCAGGAAATTATATTTCACCCCTTTCCCTGCAAGCTATGCTGTACTATTGAGTTAAACTTTGATATAGCCACTTCCGGGGTGGTGTCAGGCAACCGGTAAGGTGAACTCCTCCCAGGGTCCCAAAGATGCGGTACTCCAAAGCCCTCAGACTTTCCCCTCTCTGCTTAACAAACCTCTTCACTTTGGGCAGGATCAGGAAAAGGAAGATTAGATGTGGCCTCCCTTACCTCTCTCTTCTTTTTTCCCTAGGTAGTCCCCTGGGATGAATAGCGGGGAGGGGGTTTCCTCTTTTTCTTCTTGTCTTTCCTTGTGTAAAACTCCAAGATTGGCCAGGCGCAGTGGCTCACGCCTGTAATTCCAGCACTTTGGGAGGCCGAGGCAGGCGGGTCGCCTGAGGTCACGAGTGTGAGGCCAGCCTGGCCAACATGGTGAAACCCCATCTCTACTAAAAATACAAAAATTAGCTGGGTGTGGTAGCGGGCGCCTGTAATCTCAGCTACTCAGGAGGCTGAGGCAGGAGAATAGCTTGAACCCGGGAGGCAGAGGTTGCAGTGAACCAAGATTGTGCCATTGTACTCCAGCCTGGGCAACAAGAGTGAAACTCCATCTCAAAAACAAAACAAAACAAACAAACAAACAAACAAAAACCTCCAAGATCAAGGAATCTAGAACATTTTTTCTCTCTCTCTCTTAAAAGCCTAGCTTTTAAGCTACTACCTGGCCAAAAAGCCCCCAGATCCTATTTAGAAGTTGATAATTAACTGTTTTTTCTTCTTTATCTTTTCTCTCTCTCTTTTTTTTTTTTTGCATTCCCTCTGTAACAATCCTAAACCTCCCTGAGACAATTGGAAACCTCTAAAGATTGGGGGAAAGGTAAGTATAAGAAAATGTAAAAGAAGGCAGCGAGTTGAGGGACTTCAAAATTATATTATCACCATTATATACATTGATAATTTTTCCTATGAACATCATGTTCTAATGTGGTTATTCCACAGAGGCTTGCAAGGCTGAGACCACAGCCCTGTGGGTAGACCACATCTGTCCAGCCAATGGCTGAAAGAAGATGTAGGTCCTCAGACAGGAAACCAGAACTCTGAGGGCAATCTTAGCAGACAGGAGAAAGCGTTCTTGGCTATCTTAAGGTTTCTTGGCCATCTTAAGGTTTCTTGGCCTGGCCTCACAGGAGCCTCAGGACAGTCCTCCCACATGTGGGTCAATTTTCTCTCTCAAATGGAGTTAGGCCAGGGTCTTTGAAGGCAGACTTCTTTGTAGGTCTCTGCTTCCCTGAATCTACAATTCAAAAGATTAGCGAAATAAAATATTTTTAGTAAGAGGACTAACATAGGAGTATCACTTTTTATTTTGCCAAACATGGATGTTTAAAACAAAGCATTGTTTGTATTGCAAATGTTTCTTTCAAAAAAAGTAAAAGTATTATTTGTATTGTCAGTGTTTTATTTAATACCTGAAAAGTTGACAATTTTATTTTAAGGAAGGCGTCATTTGCTGACAAGCAAGAAAGTCACTTCAGATGCCTGGATGGCATGGAGCAAAGGCATGGAACAGAGGCAGAGAAGGGAGATAAACAAGGTCATTCCAAGGCTGGTAGGTATACTTCTTTGCCCACAGGATTTGCACGAGGGCTATGGGAGGTGGGACCACAAGGACTCCGGAGCATGTAGATCCTTGAGTAACAGAGTGAGGACTAGAATGTCCACTGTGAGAAAGTCAGAGCTTCTGTCTGTTTCATGAGGAAGGAATTGACTAAGAGAAAGCCGTATTTGGGAAATTTAAGTTGTAGGTTATGTGCAGCTTCTGGTGGAATTACTGCATTTTGTGGGAGAGAAGTGAGAGGAAGGAAAGCCATTTAGGAGAGAAAGCATGGAATCTATCCCAGACTTTGGCTGAAGTGTAACATCTAGTGCGACATGAATGGGGCACTTTTTCTGCATCTGTTAGTTATTGTGTCTGTTGGTTGCCATGGGGGACCGGGTGATTTTAAGAGAGCCACAGACACTCTTAAAAATCCAATAGATATGCACAAGGTAGATTTGAACATTTTAGACAATTTCTGTCTCTTCTGTACAGAACTTAGTCCACATTTGTACAGGTCTTCCACCTTGGTGCCTGTATGGTAATATGGCTTGCCCTTTTCCTTTGGGTCACTTACCACAATTCAGATTATTTCATTAACATGAGCGTTTCATTAATATCTGTTTCCTTCACTAAACCATGAGGTCAGTAAGAACAGGGCTCGTGACCGGCGCGGTGGCTCACACCTATAATCCCAGCACTTCGGGAGGCGGAGGCGGGCGGATCACGAGGTCAGGAGATGGAGACCATCCTGGCTAACACGGTGAAACCCCGTCTCTACTAAAAATACAAAAA
>NW_012118043.1:5327022-5332861 GCF_000951035.1 Colobus angolensis palliatus
AAAAAAAAAAAAAAAAAAAAAAAAACAGGGCTCATTATTTTACTTACGATTGTATCTCTAGCACCAAGTATGTGCCTGACATATAAAAAAAGGACTCATAGGCCAGGCTCACGGGTGTCATCCCAGCCCTTAGGGAGGCCAAGGCTGGCGGATCACAAGGTCAGGAGATGGAGACCATCCTGGCTAAGACGGTGAAACGCCGTCTCTACTAAAAATACAAAAAATTAGCCAGGCGTGGTGGCGGGCGCCTGTAGTCCCAGCTACTCGGGAGACTGAGGCAGGAGAATGGCGTGAACCCGGGAGGTGGAGCTTGCAGTGAGCCGAGATGGCGCAGCTGCATTCCAGCCTGGGCGACAGAGCGAGACTCCGTCTCAAAAAAAAGGCACTCAATAAATGAATCAACGCATGAATGTACCTCTAGGAAGAGTGATTGGAATCTCCTCATCAAGTACACTTTACTGTCAGTGTGAGGTATATTTGTTTGTTTTAACAAAGTGAGCTTCTTAAAGGCCACAATCAAACACAAATAAATAATGGATCCTACAGTTGCTGTTATGGGAAGTGGTCTTGGTAGTTCCCGGCAGCTGAGGCACGGTGCTAGTTTAGTGCCCCCTGTTGGATAAAACAGAAAATTCGGCTTTTTGCACAATCACATTGTCCCTTTACAAAGAAACATGTAGTCCCATCTGAATTTTGTGGCATCTCCTCTGGCATTAGCAAATTTTTATATTTGACTTCATTTCCTCAGCTAAACTTACTGTTTTCTCACTCTTTCTCTATTAAATAGTAGCTTTGTTTTACCCCATTTTCCACATTTCAGATAAGGAAATCTTATGTAGTAAATTGTAGTAAAATTTCTAATTCACAAAAGTAGTCAGGGAATTGAAGTATTGCATTAATAAATTACCTTATGTGACATGTATGGATCACTTGAAGACACAGGTATTTGTTATAGAAATACATTCTATAGTGATGGTATGGCAACACATTCATAGAGAAGATTATTGAGAAGAGATACTCATACCAAAACCTATGGCATACAGCAAAAGCAGTATTAAGAGAGAAGTTTATAACAATAAATGCTTACATTAAAAAAGTAGAAAAATTTCAAATAACCAACCTAATTATGCATGTCAAGAAACTAGAAAATCAAGAAGAAGCCAACCCCAAAATTAGTAGGAAAAAAGAAATAACAAGGATAAGAGTAGAAATAAACAGAACTGAGACCAAAAAAATACAAAAGAAATAAGGTGTTTTTTTGAAAAGATAAACAAAATTGCCAAACCATTAGGCAGACTAAACAAGAAAAATAGAGAAAAGACCCAAATAAATAAAATCAGAAATGAAAAAAGGAGACATTACAACTGCTACTACAGAAGTCCAAAAGATTGTTAGAGACTGTTGTGAACAACTATACACCAAAAAATGAGAAACATAATGGAAATGCATAAATTCCTAGACATGTACAACCTACGAAGATTGAACCAAGAAGAAACAGAAAACCTGAATAGACCAATTGTGAGTAAAATGATTGAATCAGTATTAAAAGTCTCCCATCAAAGAAAAGTCCAGTACTTGATGATTTCACTGCTGAATTCTACCAAATATTTAAAGAAGAATTATATCAATTATTTTTAAACTTTCCCAAAAAGTTGAAGAGAATTCTTCCAAATGCATCTTTGAGGCCAGCTCATCCTGATACCAAAACCAGACAAGAACACAACAACAACATAAGAAAACTATAGGCCAATGTCCCTAAAGAACATAGATGCAAAAATCCTCAATACAATACTAGTAAACTGAGTCCAACAGCACATTAGAAAGATCATTCATCGTGATTTACTGGGATTTATTCCAGGGATGCAAGGCTAGTTTAGCATATGCAAATCTATAAATGTGATATATTACGTCAAAAGAATGAAGTACAAAAAATCATCTTAATAGATGCAGAGAAAGCATTTTATACAATTCAACATCCCTTTATGACTAAAAAAAAACCCCTCCAAAAATTAGGAACAGAGAAGATGTACCTCAATACAATGAAGGCCATATATGACAAACTCACAGCTAATATTATACTAAATGGGGAAAAACTGAAAGTTTCTTCTCCAAGAACTAGAATAAGACAAGGATGCCCACTCTTACCACTCTTATTCAACATAGTACTGGAATTCCTAGCCAGAGCAAATAAGCAAAAGAAATAAAGGGCATTCAAATTAGAAAGGAGGAAGTCACACTGTCCCTATTTGCAGATGACATGATTTTATATATAGAAAACCCTAAAAGTTCCACCAAAACAAAACAAAAAACTCTTAGAACTGATAAGCAAATTCAGTAAAATTGCAGGATAAAAAATTAACATACAAAAATCAGTATCATTTCTATATACCAATAACAGACTAGTGGAAAAAGAAATCAAGAGATCAGTCTCATTTACAACAGCTATAAAAAATGTAGGAGTAAATTTAACCAAGTTGATGAAAGATCTCTAAAAGGTAAACTATAAAACATGAATGAAAGAAATTGAAGAGGTCACAGAGAAAATGGAAAGACATCCCTGTTCATGGACTGGAAGAATTTATACTATGAAAATGACCATACCACCAAAAACGATCTACAGATTCAGTGCAATCTCTATCAAAATGCCAAAGACATTCTTCACAGAAGTAGAAAAAAATGACCCTAAAATTCATATGAAACCACAGAAGTCCAGTAAGAATGTTAGCTTAAAATTTTCTTTAAAACAAAAGAAACCACAGAAGGCTCCAAATAGCCAAAGCAGTCCTGAGTGAAAAACAACAAAACTGGAGGCATCGCATTACTTGACTTCAAAATATACTGCAAAACTATACTAAACAACACAGCATGGTACTGGTATAAAACCAGACACATAGACCAATGGAACACAGTTGAGAACCCAGAAATAAATCCATGTATTTACAGCCAATTAATTTTTGACAAAAATACCAAGAACATTCAATGGAGAAATGACAGTCTCTTCAGTAAATGGTGCTGGGAAAACTGCATATTCATAGACAGAAAAATGAAACCCCTATCTCGGTCATCAGCAAAGCTTGAGTCCTGTCTTCTCACTCTCCTCCCTGGACAGCATGAGATTCACCACTCGCTCTATCTTCTCCATCAACTACTGGTCCCTGGAGTCCTCCCAGGCACCCAGCTACAGCATCTGGCCAGTCAGCAGCGTGGCAAGTGTCTATGCAGGCGTGGGGGGCTCTGGTTCCTGGATCTCTGTGTCCTGCTCCATCAGTTTCCAGGGTGGCTTGGGGTCCAAGGGCGTGGCTGCGGGGATGGCCGGAGGTCTGGTAGGAATGGGAGGCATCCAAAATGAAAAGGAGACCATACAAAGCCTGAACAACTGCCTGGCCTCCTACCTGAAGACAGAGAACCAGAAGCTGGAGAGCAAAATCTGGGAGCATCTGGAGAAGAAGGAACCCCAGGTCAGAGACTGGGGCCATTACTTCAAGACCATCGAGGATCTGAGGGCTCAGATCTTCGCAAATACTGTGGACAATGCTCACATGGTTCTGCAGATCGACGATGTCTGTCTTGCTGCTGCTGATGACTTTCAAGTCAAGTATGAGACAGAGCTGGCCATGCGCCAGTCTGTGGAGAGGGACAACCGTGAGCTCCCCAAGGTCATTGATGACACCAATGTCACTTGCTGCAGCTGTAGACAGAGACCGAGGCTCTCAAGGAGGAGCTGCTCTTTATGAGAAAGAACCACAAAGAGGAAGTAAAAGGCCTACAAGCCCAGGTTGCCAGCTCTGGGTTGACTGTGGAGGTAGATGCCCCCAAATCTCAGGTCCTCGCCAAGATCATGGCAGACATCCAGGCCCAATATGACGAGCTGGCTCAGAAGAACCGAGAGGGACTAGATAAGTACTGGTCTCAGCAGATCGAGGAGGGCACCACGGTAGTCACCATGCAGTCCGCTGAGGTTAGAGCTGCTGAGATGACGCTCAGGGAGCTGAGACGTACAGTCCAGGCCTTGGAGATCGACCTGAACTCCATGAGAAATCTGAAGCCCAGCTTGGAGAACAGCCTGAGGAAGGTGGAGGCCCGCTAGGCCCTGCAGATGGAGCAGCTCAATGGGATCCTGCTGTATCTGGAGTCAGAGGTGGCACAGACCCGGGCAGAGGGGCAGTGCCAGGCCCAGGAGTATGAGGCCCTGCCGAACATCAAGGTCAAGCTGAAGGCTGAGAGCACCACCTACTGCTGCCTGCTGGAAAATGACGAGGGCTTCAATCTTGGTGATGCCCTGGACGATAGCAACTCCATGCAAACCATCGAAAAGACCACCACCCACCAGATAGTGGATGGCAAAGTGGTGTCTGAGACCAATGACACCAAAGTTCTGAGTCATTAAGACAGCAGAACCAGGGTACCCTTTGGGGAGCAGGAGGCCAATACAAAGTTCAGTGGTTAAAAAAAAAAAAAAAGAGAAACCCTTATTTTTCACCATACATAAAAATCAAATCAAAATGGATTAAAAACTTAAAAGTAAGACTTGAAACTACTAGAGGAAAACATCAGGAAAGTGCTTTATGATATTGGTCTGGGCAAATTTTTTGGGGTTAAAACCTCAAAAGCATAGACAACTAAAGAAAAAATAGGCAAATAAGATTGCATAAAGCTTAAAAGCTTCTGCACAGCAAAGGAAACAATCAACAAAGTGAAGAGACAATCTATAGATTGGGAAAAATATTTGCAAAGTATCCATTCAACAAGGGATTAATAACCAGAATATATAGGGAACTCAACTCAACAACAACAAAACACCAAGTAATACAATTTTTAAAAGGGCAAATGAACTGAAGAGACATTTCTCAAAATCAGACATACAAATGGCCAACAGGCATATAAAAAATGCTCAACATTACTAATTATCAGGGAAATGCAAATCAAAACCACAGTGAGATCTCACCTCATCCCAGTTAGAACGGCTATTATCAAAAACACAAAAAAGCAGATGCTGGTGAGGATGTGGAGAAAGGAAAACACTCATCACTGCAGATGGAAATATAAATCAGTACAGTCACTATGGAAAACAGTGTGGAGGTTCCTCAAAACACTGAGATATAAAAATAGATCTACCATATGATCCAGCAATCCCACTGCTAGATATATGTGCAAAAGAAAGGAAACCAGTATATTGAAGAGATATCTGCATACCTATGTTTATTGCAGCATTCTTCACGATAGCTAAGACATGAGATGAATCTAAGTGTCCATCAATGGATGCATGCATAAAGAAAATGTGGTACATATACACAATGAAATACAACTCAGTCATAAAAAAGAATGAAATCCTGTCACTCGCAGCAACATGAATGAAACGAGAGATTGCTATGTTAAGTGAAATAACTAGGTGAGTAAAGTGAAAAAAGACAAATACTGCGTTCTCTCACTCACATGTGGGAGCTTAAAAAGTTGATCTCATGGAGGTGGAGAGTAGAATGATGGTTGCCAGAGGTTGGGAAGGTCGGGGGATGAATAGAGGTTGGTTAATGGGTGCAAAAAATACAGTTAGATAAAAGGAATATATTCTAGTGTTTGACGGCACAGGAGGATGACTAAGTTAACAATAATTTATCATGTATTTCAAAATAACTAGAAGAGAAAATTTGAAATGTTCGCAACACAAAGAAATGATAAATGTTTGAGGTAATGGGTATTCTATTCACCATGATTTGATCATTACACATTGTATTCATGTATCAAAATATCAAATGTACTCCATAAATATGTACAATTACTATGTATCAATTTAAAAGTTACTACTCACTAGAAGAAAGCTATCTTTTTTTTTTTTTTTTTT
>NW_012118043.1:5333096-5381956 GCF_000951035.1 Colobus angolensis palliatus
ATTTTCCTGCCTCAGCCTCCCAAATAGCTGGGATTACAGGTGCCCACCACCACACCCAGCTAATTTTGTATTTTTAGTAGAGACGGGGTTTCACCATGTTAGCCAGGCTGGTCTTGAACTCCCAACCTCAGGTGATCTGCCCGTCTCGGCCTCCCAAAGTGCTGGGATTACAGGCTTGAGCCACCGTGCCCGGCCGAAGAAAGCTATCTTAAAGTTCTTATGGAACCTAAATAAAAGCCCAAATAACCAAAGCATCCCTAAGCAAAAAGAATAAATCTGGAGGCTTTACATTGCCTGATGTCAAATTATACTGCAAGGCTATAGTAACTAAAACAGCATGGTACCGGTACAAAAATAGACACATTGATCAAGGGTTCAGAACAGAGGACCCAGAAATAAAGTCACATACCTACAACCAACTGATGTTTGACAAAGTTGACAAAAATAAACAATAGGGAAAGGACACCCTTATTTAATAAACGGTTCTGGGAAAATTGGCTAGCCACATGTGGGAGAAGGAAACTGGACCCCTTTGTCTCATCACGTACAAAAACTAATTCAAGATGGATTAAGGACCTAAATGTAAAGCCTGAAGCTATTAAAATCCTAGAAGAAAATCTAGGAAAAACACTTCTGAATATCAGCCTAGGTAAAGAATTTATGACAAAGACCCCAAAAGCAAATGCAATAAAAATGAAAACAGACAAATGGGATTTAATTAAACTGAAATACTTCTGAAATAATCAACAGAATGAACAGACAACCTATAGAATGGTAGAAAATATGTGCAAATTATTCCTTCACCAAAGGACTAATATCCAGAATCTACAAGGAACTCAAACAATTGAATAAGAACAAAAACAAGTAACTCCATTAAAAACTGGGCGAAGGACATGAATGGACATTTCTTAAAAGAAGAAAGATAAGCAGCCAACAAACACATGAAAAGATGCTCAACATCACTCAGTCATTAACGAAATGCAAACTAAAAACCACACTGAGATACCATCTTACATCAGTCAGAATAACTACTATTAAAAAGTTAGAAACAACACATGTTGGCATAGATGCGAAAAAAGAGAACTGTTGTACCCCGATGGTGGGAATGTAGATTTGGTTCAACCTTTATGGAAAAAGCTCAAGGAACTAAAAATAGAGCAATCCCACTAAAGGAATCTACCCCAAACAAAAGAAATAAAATTAAAAAAAACACCCACACTTGTGTGTTTATTGCAGCACTATTATTTATCATAGCAAAGTCAAGGAACCAATGTAGTATCCATCAATGATTGGTTGGATACAGAAAATGTGATATATATATATTTATATTTATATACAGAAAACATGATATATATTTATATATATTACATTATATATATATATATAAACACAAAAAAGCAGATGCTGGTGAGAATGTGGAGAAAGGAAAACACTCATACACTGCAGATGGAAATATAAATCAGTACGGTCACTATGGAAAACAGTGTAGAGGTTCCTTATACAGAAAATGTGATACATATATTTATATATATACACAGAAAATGTGATATATATATAAGTTACTACTTATAACCTACATTTAAATAAGAGCTTTGTTGAGATATAATTCACATACCATAAAATTCACCCATTATACTTTAAAATATAATTAAATGTTTTCAATTTATTTTTTTAAAAACTTTTTTTTGAGACGGAGTTTCACTCTTGTTGCCCAAGCTGGAGTGCAGTGGCGCGATCTGAGTTCACTGCAACCTCCACCTCCCAAGTTCAAGCGATTGTCCTGTCTCAGCCTCCCAAGTAGCTGGGATTACAGGCACCTGTCACCAAGTCAGCTATTTTTTTTTGCATTTTTAGTGGAGACAGGGTTTCATTATGTTGGCCAGCTGGTCTCGAATTCCTGATCTCAGGTGATCCACCCATTTTGGCCTCCTGAAGTGCTGGAATTACAGGCGTTAGCCACCGCACCTGGCCTTAAATGTTTTTTAGTACATTCGCAGAGTTGAACAACCATCATCACAATCAATTTTATAATATTTTCCTCACCCCCACAAAGAAACTTCATACCCATTAGGAGTCACTTTCCGTTTCCCTCCAACTCATTCTCCCTCCCATTCCATCCGCACCCTATCCCTAAGCAACTGATAATCAACTTTCTGTCTCTGTAGATTTGCCTATTCTTAAGGCTGAATGATATTTCACTGTGCGGATAGGCCACGTTTTATCTATCCTTTCATCAGTTGATGGACATTTGGGTTGTTTACACTTTTTGGTTATTATGAAGGATGCTTGTCTTCAAGTGTGTGTATAGACATAGGCTTTCATTTGTTTTCAGTGAATTTCACTTTAGCCAAGAGTGAAATTGCTGGGTCATGTGGTAACTCTCTGTTTAATCTTTTGAGAAACTGCCAAATTGTTTCTAAGGCAGCTGCACCATTTTACATTTCCACCAGCAATGCATGTGGGTTCCAATTTCTCTACATTTTCCCTCATACTTATTTTTATCTTTTTTTTTTTTATTATTATTACTACAGCCACTCAAGTTGGTGTGAGGTGGTATTTCATTGTGGTTTTGATTAGCAGTTCCCTAATGGCTAATGATGTTGGACATCTTGTGTTTATTATGTTGAGCATCATGTGTTTATTAGCCATTTGTATATCTGAAAAAATATACAAATGTGCATGTTTCCTACATGAGTATATTGTATAATGCTGGGTGTGTTTCTAGTGTACTCGTCACCCCAAAATCTGGGCAAAAATGTTTATTTAGATTCCTTGCCCATTTATAGATTGGGTTGTCTTTTTGAGTTGTAATAGTACTTTACATATTTTAAATATGTCTTTTATCAGACACATGATTTTCAAACGTTTTCTACCATTCTGTGGGTTGTCTTCATTTTCTTGATAGTGCCCTTTGAAGCATAAAGTTTTAAATTTCGGTGATGTCCAGTTCGCCTATTTTTTGTTGCTTGCGCTTTTGCTGCCATATTTAATACATAATTCACCTTTATAAGTTATCCTGATATGCAAATATTATTCATTGTGTGGATAGAAATTAATATGTTATCTACATTTATATGAAATAATTTAAATATCTTGGGTTTATGTGTACATTCTTAATTACTAGAAATCCAGAAAACAAGATGTGACCTACATGCAGCCCCATTGAAGAGGAAAGGCTTTTTATTTTTAACGGAGTCTCGCTCTGTCGCCCAGGCTGGAGTGCAGTGGCGTGATCTCGGCTCACTGCAAGCTCCGCCTCCCGGGTTCACGCCATTCTCCTGCCTCAGCCTCCCGAGTAGCTGGGACTACAGGTGCCCACCGCCACGCCCGGCTAATTTTAGTAGACATGGGGTTTCACTGTGTTAGCCAGGATGGTCTCAATCTCCTGACCTCGTGATCGGCCTGCCTCGGCCTCCCAAAGCGCTGGGATTACAGGCGTGAGCCTCCGCTCCCGGCCGAGGAAAGGCATTTTCTATCTGAGACAATTGCTTTAAAAGTTAGAGGAGGGTGAGGTTGGACTGAGGGGATTGGTTTTATCCGTGTGACTCACAACACAGTTATAATTACAATAACACTAAATGTGGGAAACATTTCATGAGCGTGTGTGATATGAAAAACATCTTCACCTGGGAAAGGGCTAAGCCCAGAAAGAACCATAAAGAGGTTTCCCAGGATCGGGGGTAGGGGGAAGAATTCTATTTTACTCCGAGGGAACATAAAAGGGATTTTGTGAATTCTTTAAACCCAGATTCACGGAAATTTGTTTTTCTTAGGACTGAACACTAGATGTCTCAGTTACATTGAGTCTGCAATGAGAAATGCAGACATTTACAAAACAGATTGACAAAGAAATGTAAGCTGTGCAATCTTGTCTATGATGTAGCTTTTTATTTGGGGTATTAGACTTTAATTTTAATTACGCTTCCTTTGAAACCAGGCAATAGATACTCATTACCTTTAAAGTCCCTAACTAAAAACTCATTGAAATGTCGGAAATGTCCTGTAATTTCCTGGATGAGGCAATAGAAAGTTATTCGGAGAGTTGTTAAAAGCTGTAGATGCAAGTGGCGTTAGAAATCAGGTTAGAATCCAGAAATGGCCAGTTCTTCACATTGTTCTCTAGAAAGCAGCCATTTCCATTAATTTACAAGAAAAACTTTGTTAATATAAAAATAGAAAGTGCACCAGATGAAACAGATGTATTTAACAGAGGAGCGGTGTGGAGAGAAAAGCACTGGAACCCCAAACATGATTTTTAATCCTGAAATCACTGTTTTTATGCCCCATGAGGCCAGGCAAGTGCCCTGCATCTGGGTCTTGTTTTCCTCAACCTCTTTGGGGAGTTCAGCATTCTCTTCCTAGAGGAAGAGCTCAAGAATCAATGGAATTCTTACGGTGATATGGGTTGACTCTGTGTCCACACCCAAATCTCCTCTTGAATTGTAGTTCCCATAATCCTCACATGTTGTGGGAGGGACCTGATGGGAGGTAATGGAATCGTGGGGGCGGTTAACCCCATGCTGTTCTCATGACAGTAAGTTCTCACGCTATCTGATGGTTTTATAAGGGGCTGTTCCTCTGCTTTGCTCTGCACTTCTTCCTGCTGCCATGTGAAGAAGGACATGCTTGCTTCCCCTTTTGCCATGATTGTAAGTTTTCTAAGGCCTTCCCAGCCCTGTGGAACTGTGAGTCAATTAAAACTCTTTCCTTTATAAATTACCCAATCTTGGGCAGTTCTTTATAGCAGCATGAGAACATACTAGTGTACATAGCTACCACACAACTTGCAATTTTTTGGTAAAGAGAGGTAAACTAAGTGCATATCTATTAAACTATAAAATGTTTATGTGCCTCTGAAATGATCTCAGGTGCCTCTTGTGGTACACATACCCTGGTCTTAGGGGTGTTAGGGGAAATGGCTCCCTCTACTGCAGCCAATGCAGAGTCACGGAAAAAGGACGAAAGTAGAAGTAGAATAAGGAAGAAGGTGGAAAAGAGGCCAGGAGAGCATGTGACAGCAATCATGACCCCAAACACACCTGTTTTTTACCAAGTTGGTCCCATGAGCTCCTCCCAACCATGAGAGGGAGGGGAAAGACTGGCACCCTGTGGAACCAGAGCAAGCCCTAAGGGTGGGTTAATCCCTGCAGGTATAACTCACTCTGGCCCTGCCCACTTCTCCACACTCACACTCAGACCCTGATCTCTCTCTCTCTCTCTGTCCCGGCATTCTGGGATAGCCTTGGTCTTACCTCTATAACTATAGAGAAAGGATAGAAATAAAAGACCAATTGTTAGTATATGAACCTCTTAGGTGACATTTTTGGTACTTCCTGGAAAATCACTCTTTCCCCTCAACTCCAGTCCTTCCAGGGTCATTGCCTACCCCCGCACTCCTCCTCACAGTGCAATTTATCCAGGCTCACGTGGGTGTGCTCTCGAGGTGGAGCTAGCAAGGGAAACTGAAGGTTAGTCGATTCTGTTCCCAGACTGCAGAGTTTCATTGAGAAGGAACAAACGATGACTGTTCTGGAAGGCCACACAATGAACTGCTTTCTCCTAAAGCCATGCCCTTTAGCCAGGAAGAGGCCAAGCACACTTATCAAGTCTCTGCATTTGCTGCAGTGAATCTGTGGTAAACAGAGCGAGAAGGCCCACATTGTCACTGAGGGCCTTCAGAAACCAGTTTATTTATTTAGTTAGTTAGTTATTTTGGAGATGGAGTCTTACTCTGTTGCCCAGGCTGGAGTGAAGTGGCGTGATCCCAGCTCACTGTAAACTCCACCTACTAGATTCAAGCGATTTTCCTGCCTCAGCCTCCCAAATAGCTGGGATTACAGGTGCCCACCACCACACCCAGCTAATTTTGTATTTTTAGTAGAGACGGGGTTTCACCATGTTAGCCAGGCTGGTCTTGAACTCCCAACCTCAGGTGATCTGCCCAACTCAGCCTCCCAAAGTGCTGGGATTACAGGTGTGAACTGCCATGCCTGGCCCCATAAGCCAGTTTTTTACAAAGAGCCCTTGGTTGCCTGATCAAGGCCTATGATCCAATTTTACTGTGGCAATTGGTTATTTAAAGTTAAAAGGTAATTTATTTAGTTGGGTTTTGATTGGCCTGGATAATTGCCAAGGACTGCCACTGTGGCCATGCTATGGTGAACATGTTTGTTGTTTACCCATAACTCATGTCTTCTCTGTCCATACTCATGGAGCCTCGATTCTGTATAGCTATTCAGTAACCATGCCACCACTGTCAGTGGAGAACCCTCATAGGAGCCATCCCTTTCCTCTTTGCTAGGGATTGGGCTATTGTGAAGTGCTGAGGGTCTATAAGGAAGGGAGAGGGTCCTGTCATGCTGCCCTTTCTCCTTGCTTTTGGACTCGTGTAAGGGCCAGATGCTTCCATTGGCTTTGGCCTTCTTCTGGCCATGAGGGTAGATATTACAAACAGAGTTGACAGGTGTGAATAAAGGCCCGAGTCCTTGTTGACATGGCTGCGCTTTGGAATTGCTTCCTTTGGGACACCTTGTTAAGGTGGTTTTTCTGTGGATTGCAGACCACAGCATCCTAACTGACACAGATACTTCTTCCCAGCCGACCTAATATAATCAGCCACAAAACAAAACCTTCAGCAAATAGTTGATACCAATACTCTGGTTCTGTTATGGCTTCAGACAAGATGCTGAACTCCAGAGGATTTCTGATTTCTTTTGATTGTGTCATTACACTACAGAGGAACTGGAAATTGATTTGAACAATCAGCATCAGGCTGGATGGCCAGGGAATCCCCTTTTCTGTCAAGACCACCGTCCTTTAACCTCAGAACCCACTTCCTTTTTTGTTTAGTTCTTTTTCTGTCCCTGAAGGATTTGGAACAGAAATCCATCCATCCATCCATCCATCCATCCATCCATCCATCCATCCATCCATCCATCCATATCTATTAAACCCCCTCCATGTGAGCATTTACCAGTGTGGGGGTGATGGGATCTCTGTGTGCACTGTGATGACTGGCAGTGCTGTGAACCACGGACTGTGGACTGTTCGGTTCACATCCTTCTTTCAAAGCTAGGCTCTTTTTGAGGTAGCATCAGAGGCAGTTCTGGAGAACTCAGCCTAACAAAGATTTATCCAGTGCCAATTATGCCAGGACCACTGTGTTAGGGGTGGGGTAAAAGATACCGCAATCGTGATACAGGATCTATTGCATCAAAACATGCAGAATGAATTTTGCTGGCTCAGAAGAAAGTTTCTAAGAGGAGACTTAGGAAATGCTGTCTCAGTAACATTCACTTGACAAATGAGGACACAGATCCATAGAACTTGTCACTCGTTTTACATATGTTAAAATTCATTAAGCTGCATGCAAGATTTGCATACGGTACCGTGGGCATGTCTTACTTTAACAACAACAACAACAAAAAACCCAAAAAGAACAAAAGAAAAAATGTCCTCAATATCTTTGCCATCACTAAAAGAAAGGAATAAAGGCACTTCTTTGAATAAAGGGAGGATCTGTGATATTTTACACATTTTAAATTCACAATAGTGGGAATGGTCCAATTAATTTGTATTTATCATTCCTCTTCTGCTAGACTCTCTTCTAAATCTTCAGTTTCAACTTCATTTCCAATAAGATGCTGTTAAATCTGTGTTGTTTTTTGCAGACAACATGTAACAGGACAGTTATTGCCTCTGTGTTAATCTTAGACTCAGATTTGTGCCTTGCAATTGCTGGGTCACAGTCACAAAGATGCAGAATGGCCTAGATATTTGCATGGGAACAAGCATATCACACATCCATTGCCCAAAGGCTGTAAGGTTCAATGACCTGGCTGCTCAATTACCTGGTGCTTGGGTGGGGGACAGGCCATACATCCTAATGGCTCCTGTAGTTGGTATTTTCACCTGGCCTCTGAGTCAGGCAGCCTCTTGGCCCGGGCCAGTATGTGAGGCAGATGGCTAGCTCTTGGCCCACAGCTAGCTCTTGGCCCACAAGTGGCTCATAGATGCCTCTCATTTATGGGAGCTCAAAAGGTGGATCTTGTGGAAGTAGAGAGTAGAATGATGACTACCAGTGGCTGGGAAGCAGGAGTGAACAGGGAGGCTGAATAATGGGTACAAAGATACAGTTAGAAGGAGTAAGTTCTAGTGTTTCATAGCACAGTAGGGTGACTATCGTTAACAATAATTCATTGTGTATTTTAAAATAGCTAGAAGATTTGAAATGTTCCCAACATCAAGAAATGATAAATATTTGAGGTGCCATATCATGGAATAATTTCCTTCTCTATGAGGGTCTTGTTGTGTGCGTGGGGTGTGTGTATATGCATGTGCATGCACACGGGCTTGCGTCCTGAGGTGGGAGTCTACTCTTAGTCATCCAGGCGAGAAGCAGGTGGATTAAGTTTATGATTGGGCTAAACATGGAAAAATACAATCCAAGGTGAAAGCAGAACCCGCTGTTCTCGTGTGTTCTTATTCTGAGTATTAATGTTAAACACCCTTAGGTTTGGGATATCAAAGCCTACTACTGAGAAAAAAACTGCTAATGGGCCGGGCGCGGTGGCTCAAGCCTGTAATCCCAGCACTTTGGGAGGCCGAGACGGGTGGATCACGAGGTCAGGAGATCGAGACCATCCTGAGCTACACGGTGAAACCCCGTCTCTACTAAAAAAAATACAAAAAATTAGCTGGGCGAGATGGCGGGCGCCTGTAGTCCCAGCTACTCGGGAGGCTGAGGCAGGAGAATGGCGTAAACCCGGGAGGCGGAGCTTGCAGTGAGCCGAGATCGCGCCACTGCACTCCAGCCTGGGCGACAGAGCTAGACTCCATCTCCAAAAAAAAAATAATAATAAATAAATAAATAAATAAATACATAAATAAATAAATAAATAAATAAAAATTAAAAAAAAAAACTGCTAATGGCCCACGCACACTTGATTAGTGCAACACTGCCATTTATCTCCTTCACTGAGCTAAGCAGTCATGAGGTTAAGGAGAGGGCAGGGGAGAGGCGGGCACAGCCTCGTGAGGAGGCTGTCCTGACGTTGACTCCCAGCTGGTACGGCAGTGACCTCTGCTGGCAGGAGTTTCCTTTCCAGTGTACACAGAGAGTAGGAGTTCCCTCGGAGTCTGTGTGGTTCAGCAGTGTTCTTCAGAGAGATGCCCCAAGACTGATGCTCAAGGAAAGGGCTGACTGGGCTTTCCTGTTAAAACGGTCACTAGGGGCTGGGGTTACCCTAGTGAGTCAGGAGTTGAGACAGATCATTACCCTAGCTTCAGCGGACTTTCTTTCAAACACATATGGCTTCTTTACATTACTCATTTTCAGATCGAAACATATTTCTTTAAAAATATGTTCTCAAAAAGAACAAAACAAGTGTTGGTGGGCGCAGTGGCTCAAACCTATAATCCCAACACTTTAGGAGGCCAAGATGGGTGGGTCGCTTGAGCCCAGGAGTTCAAGATCAGCCTGGGCAACATGGCAAGACGCCGTCTCTACAAAACATTAAAAATTTAGCTGGGTGTGGTGGCACGTGCCTGTAATCCCAGCTACTCAGGAGGCTGGGGTGGGAGGATAGCTTGAGCCCAGGCGTTCGAGGCTGCAGTGAGCTGAGGTCGCACCACTGCACTCCAGCCTGGGTGACAGAGTGATACCCTGTCTGAAAACAAAAACAAAAACAAGTGTTACCCAAACAAGTCCATGACATTACTTGAGAATAACACATTTACAATCTGACAAGGTGATATGAAAACATTCTCAAAACTTTCGTGTGTATGTGTAGGGGACAGGAGCTGAAGCATCCTTTACAAATACATGAATCCTACTCCTCAATTCAGCACGCCACATCTCACCCACAAATAAGTGTGAAATGCTGTTGTTGGACAAGACCTGGGCAGAACTTTTTCTGACCTATCCTGACATTATCTATAACGGAATACTCCGGGCTAGAGAGCTAGACAGCCAAGTTGAAGCCATCGTGATGGCTTTGAGGGTCCCTCATGCAGAGTTACTAAGCAGCTCTTGTCCACAAAGCTCTTGTCCCCATGGGACCACGTGGTGGCACTTGACGGCCGTTCCCAGCCCACCCATCTCTGATCACCGTGTTTGTCCTTGGCGTGGGGCCCCTGCAGCCATCTTCTACGATAGGGCTCTGTCCCTTTCGCCAGAGCTCATCGGATCATGGGGGAACCAGTCTCTTTAGTGGGAGTGGGGAAGGAGGGCCATGGATTCCCTTGCCTATGAGGTCCTGTAGGGCTGGCTAGCATCTTCTATCCACAGGCAGGGAGAGGCAGAGAAGGCTGATGATTAGCACAGACAGAAATGAAGAAAGGTGACACAGGGGGACACAGATGACAAGAGGTGCAGAGAGGGAAGTTTTCTGCTTCCTGTTTCCAACTTTTCCCTGTCCTCCCTTAGTTTTTATCTTTTTTCCTTCCAACATCACATTTTGCTTAAGCAACTAAAGATCCCTAAGACACGAACTTCTGTTTAGTTTGCATTTAATACACAGCAGAAGAATTCCGAAAAGTTTTACTTGAGAGCTGAGAATTTGAATTCTCTTCATTCCAACTACCAAGAACCCTCAGAATATTGTATGGCCTCTGTTCATCATACTTTCTGGTTAAATAAGAGTTAAGCAGAAAACTTTTTTCTCTTTGTTTATATCTCTATTATAAAAATATGTCTAAAATGTAAACACAAAAGCAAAAGATTGGAAACAAATGCCAGCCAATTATTAGATGATGGGTTAAATATTCATACAATGTCCCATGATTTGAGGGAGCCTAAACGAATTCATAGAATGGAATACTATGCAGTCACTAAAAGAATAAGACAGATCCATACATCCCAGCATAGAAGGTTTTCCATTATCTACTGTTAAATAAATGAAATAAGGTAGAATGGCATGTGTAGTGTGCTCTCATTTATATGCAACAAGAAAAAGGAAAAAATTTGTGAGTTTAAATGCACACACACACACACACACACACACACACATATATATATGCGCTTAGATATGCACAGGATATCTATGGAAGGACACCCAAGATCTGGTAACAGTGTATACTTTTAGGGAGAAACCTGGGGGCAGAGAGGGAGGGAGACCCATTTTTCTCTGTGTACCCTTGTGCAGTATTTGAAAATTATTTTTTCTGTTTACATGTATTAGCTTTTTAAATACATACATAATACGTAAGTACACACAAATGCATTATCCCTCTTTCTACTATAATTACAGAGTAGTCATTTCTCTTAATCGTATCAGTTCCTGGAACTTGGGGTAGGCAGATCTTCATACATGTCCACAATGGTTGGGTCACCTATTCTAACATGTTTGCTTTCATGCATAAAAGCCATTGGGTGGCCAGGTAAAGGCAAGAAGAAGTGAAGTCTGGTGTTCCAGGAAACACACAAGGTGAGGGCAGAAGGGAAATGTGGAGGGTGTAGTCTGAGCACCACTAGATTGATGTCTGAGGTTGAGGAACTGCCAGTCAGTAAAGTGGGGCTATCATTCCTGTGTGGATTGTCATCACTCAAAGCAGTGGAGTCCTTGGACTTGGGCCTTCACTTGCTGCATTGATTAAATGGTGAAAACAAGACCTTCTTTCCAGGTTCTTCTGAATAAAGATGAAAGTATGTGCCTGGCTCAGTTGGTCTTAGCTGGATGCAGAGTGTTTTGTGGTCATTTTGATAAATTTTTCTTTAATGTGTCCTGAAAGGAGGCACGTACCCTATGTTAGTAGAGTTTCTGAGTGTCAACTCTGATGTTAGATGTCCTGGATGTGGATTCAGACTCTGCTCTTGAGAGGTTATTATAGAAATATCTCTGCTCTCTTTCAAGACTTTTTTTTTTTTTTTTTTTTTTTTTAAGAGTGCGCTTTCACTCGTTTTGGAGAACTCGATTCCCCTCAGCCTGGATATCTCTGTCTTGCAACTGGGGAGAACTAGTCTGAGACTGAAGCTAATGCAGAGGAAAGTTAAGAGAGAAAAGGGACAGAGAGTGAGGGTTGAGAGAGATCTCATTTTGCTAGAGCCCTTGAATTCAGCTTTGCTTAAAGTCAGCTACATCCTCCCCATGTCATGAACAAGTGGGTTTCTATCTCTGGCAGTGGAGAAGTTCCTGACTCAGTTTCCTCATTCTTGTGTTGAGATGTAAAAAAACACGTGCTAGAAACCAGCTTATATGCCTCCCTCCCAGTCCCATCAGGTGGCCACTGATCGCCTGATCCTGATTTCAGATAAGGTCTGAAGGTGGGGCTGATGAATAAGAGGGTGAGGGGTTGCTTCTAAAGGAAATTCAGGTGTCTTCACCCATAAATGCAGAAAAGGACTCAGCAGGAAAACCCATAGCTTTCCTCCACACTGGGCAGGGTGTAGTGGAAGACTTGTACTCACTGTTTTTTAGGGTGGACGCTATCAAAAATTCTGAGAGGCAAATGCTTGTGTGGGCAGCTGGAAGCGATATGGTGAGCTCGGTTTCCAAGGAAGTTTTTCAGAGACATGAGAGAAGTAGGAGTGTCTGGGAAATCACTGAAGGATTTTAGTAGGGCTCTGGAGATTGGGGCCCAAGGTTCTTCCCTCCATTTTCTCAGGCCAGACTTGCGCAGCCTGGCCAGATTTCTGTGTGGCCTAGGTGTTTTCTCACGGCTCAGGAAAGACAATGTCCTATTAGTTGTTTGAAACTGAAATTGGCCAATGAGTTCTACTTCTACCATGACTGCTGATACTCCCTCCCTTTCTGAAGAGGCTCTTCCCCATTAGGGTGACCCATTGTCCTCATTTGCCTGGGACTGTCTCAGTTTTAGCACTGAATGTTTTGCATCTTGGAGAGTCTTCAGTGCGAGGCGCACCAAGACAGTTGGTCATCTGGGGTGGCGAATCGGCACACTTCATAGATGACTTGCGTTTGGCGGCAGCATGCTGATGCTGGGAACATCCCGGAGGAGCTCGCTGGCTGACGGCAGAGGCAGAATCGAAAACGGCTGAACCCAGAGAGCTATGGTGGGGCTTGAGGTCAAGGCAAGCAGAGGTCTGAGGCTGTCTCATACAATACTGCAAGGAAGAGGCTTTTGATGGGACCTTTGAATTAGGTACTGAGAAATGATCACATCTGTGCATGGGGCTGGGGTAGGGATGGGAATGAACATGTCAGCACGGTCAGGAGCTTGTACACACAGACAGTGCGATGAGAAGCCAGGCATTTCGGAGAGTGGTGACAGCCGCCCCCTCAACACTCGCAAGGCGGGGAGCAAGTGTACAGATGGAGGCGTGTATATCATGTGTCTAAATATTTAAAAGTTATAAACCAGGCTAGCAAGTTCTTAATTAAATACATTCTATTCTCCTCCCTTGACAAATATACCTTCACAGCAATCTGGAAGACCATGTTGGAGTGCAGAATTCCTAGTTTCTGGCATTTCCTGCTGGAATGAGACAGCAGGGGAAGAGGTGGGTCAGATCTTCTCCCATCCCCTCCTCCCCTCACCCTGCCCCCTCCGCAGGCTGCTAGGGGCCTCAGGCACACATGTGGACCCTGAAACTCCGTCACAAACTAGGTCCACAACCCCTGCAAACAGCTGCCCTTTGGCTGTCCCAGGGGTGTGGCACTGGCAAGGAAGCGGCCAGAGCAGGCCTTGAAAGTCTGCAGGGAATTCTCAGGTTCTGGGTACCAGAGTGCGGTCTCTGGCGATGGCGTGGACACTGGGTGGGCACATCCCTGTTGGCCTTGCAGACTCTTTGCCCCCTGCGGCTGGGCACCTCTGGAGGAGGGCCAGCACGGAACCCTCCTGCCTAGGTCTGAGAATGATACTGAGTCCTGAGCAGTTCCCCATGGATGGAATGTCGTCGTGTTCAGCAGGAGCAGCCGCAGAGGAGGCTGATTCCTATCGTGATGAGAGACGATGAAAACGGCGGCCCTGAATTTCTACCTCTGGTCTTTAGGAAGAGGAATGTCAGAAATAATGGAGTCTGATTTGGAAAGACCTGGGACATGGCCTGATGCTCTTCCACTCACCACACTCACGCAGATGTCGAGCAGGTCCAAATCAATGTGTGGAACTTGCCTTTCTGGCCCAGAAGTTCTGAGAAGCTAGACATTGAAAAGGGCCTAAGTCACCCACTGTCTCAGGTTGCGAGAGTTCCAGAGAGAAACCAACCACTCCAGAGGTGAGTGGGCTTACTTCTGGCAATACCCACTACTCCTGTGATGTGACTAATCTTTTTGAAGTAGATATGTCATTTCCTTGTCCTTCCATTAGAGGGAGCAAATGTGCATAAGGTCATCGATGACCCAGACGTTTAGCAGACGATGCCGAAGGAGCTTGAAGATCCCTTCTGAAGCTGGTCTGCACTGCAGATTTTAACTCCCTGGTCCAAGCCTTAGTTTCTCCCATATAAGACCCCTTTGAGTATCTGACTAAAGGTTCCAGATTTTAATTATTTATAAGGAAAAATACCACACACATGCCCCACCCACCCCCGCCCACCAACACTCTTATATTTTCATTCTTTCCTGATTGGAAAGATAAATGAAAGTATGAAGGCTTCCACTTGCCTTGGGTCACATGAGACCATATTTTCATCCCCAACATAATAACAGCCGTGTTTAGACAGTCCTTGACGTTTCCTGGTATTTTTAGAATTTCTTCCTTTTCACCGATCTCTGATAGATGACTCCAGGACTCTCCAGCTCTGCTATGAATAATGCTGTGCTCGTCACACCCTGACTCTGCTGTGAGTCTGGGCTGTGCTATTGGGCTCCAATCCCTTTTGCCTCTCCCAGCAGGCTCTGGAACTCAACTGCCTGGGATTAACTCTGTTTATCCACATACCAGCTGTATGGCCTTGGGTAAGTAATTTAACTTCTCTGTGCTTGGTTTTCTCACTGGGAATGACCCGTCATTGTAGCTTACCTCTGAAGATGGCTGCCATCAATTCCTTCCCTCCCTGTAAGTGTCTGTAACTCCCCCACTGAGGACTAGAGTATACTCCTTCACCCCCTTGAAACTGGGTGGACTGTGGCTGCTTTAATACCAGCCTGGTTATGCCTTTAGATGACTCCAGCCTCGTCACCATCTAACTGTAACTGCATGAGAGGCTGTGCCCAGCTGATCCCAGTCAAACCACAGAACCATGTGAAATAATAATAAATGGTTGTTCTAAGCCACTGTTTTGTGACACTGTGCAGCAAAAAGATAACCACACTAAACATTGATGGCAATGATAATAATGTTTCCCTCATGGGGTGATATGAGGATTAAATTAGTCTTCATTAGATGCTTAGAACAGCGGCTGGCAGTACTAATTGCCATATAGAATATATTGAATAAAAAAAGGAATGACCTAGGTCTCTGAAAGTATTAGAGTCTCAGGCTAATAAACACTCATTTTCAGGAAACGACTGTATTTTTTATTGCTTTAGCTCTAGGTTCTTCCAAAAAATACCTTAGTCAACGTGGAATCAGTAGGTGGGGATGAAAACAGTGTCTTGGAGACCAAAAGGCTCAGAGTTGGTCCTGTCTGGCCTGGGCAAACCCCTTAACCCTCGTGTGCCTCAGTGTCCGCAGCTTCCAAATGAAGACAGTCATTACGCCACCACAACAGGACTGCTGCGAGGGAGGAAGCAGACAGTAATTGTGCAGAGCTTCAAAGATCATAGACTCTAACCTTATTGAGACACCTTGTTTCTGAACCCTTCATTTGTGTCATTCTATCAGACATTGAGGTCTGTACTTCTCTGGCCTCTTCCCTACCTTAGTTTGTTATATGGACTATTATTTGACTCATCTTTCACATACAGATGCTCCCTGACTTATGATGAAGTTATGTCCCAATCAACCCACTGTAAGTAGAAAATATAACAGCATAGGCTGGGTGCGGTGGCTCATGCCTGTAATCCCAGCACTTTGGGAGGCTGAGGCGGGCGGATCACCCAAGGTCAGGGGTTCGTGACCAGCTTGGCCAACATGGTGAAACCCATCTCTACTAAAAATACAAAAATTACCCAGGCATGGTAGCATGTGCCTATAATCCCAGCTACTCGGGAGGCTGAGGCAGGAGAATCGTTTGAATCTGGGAGGCGAAGGTTGCAGTGAGCCAAGATCGCATCATTGCACTCCAGCCTGGGCAATAGAGTGAGACTCTATCTAAAAAAAAAAAAAAAAAAAAATCTACCAAATAGCTTAGCCTAGTCTACCTTAAATGTGGGTCAAATGCTTACTTTAGCCTGCAGTTGGGCAAACTCATCCAATGCAATGCCTATTTTATGATAAAGTGTAGAATAGCTCATGAAATTTATTGAATACTGTACTGAGTAAAAAATGGAATGCTTGTATGGGTACTCAAAATATGGTTTCTACTGAACATGTATTGCTTTTGCATAATCATGAAGTCAAAAAATTATAAGTGGAAACCTCAGAAGTCAGGGGCCATTTGTACTGGTGTTTTCTAGATTCTTCCTTCTCTATACAAGCTTCATGGGGGGGACATCTTGCACTCCTAGCTTCAACAAATCTAAAACCCAAAGACTATCCTTGATCCATCCCTAGCCCTCAATTTCCATATACCATCAAACATCAAGTCCTGCTGATTCTGTCTCTTAGGTATCTCCCAAATCCTCCCCTTTCTCTCCATCTTCACTGCAATCACATCATCAGTTAAACTAAACTAAATTTGGCCTAAGGATGCCTTCATACTCAAGTCTGAAATGAACTGCAACCTTACTTAGTATGTAAACTAACTAAAAACCTAAACTGGCAGCTGAGTCTCAGTCAGTTCAGCAGCTGAGCTTCAGTCAATCTCAGGCAGCTGACTGATTCACATAAGGCAAAACACTGAGCTGTAGCCAATGAAGCTGTCTCTGTACCTTACTTCTTCCATTTTCTTCTTATAAATGCTGCCTGACTATGTTGTAGGCTGGAGTTCTTAAAACCTATTCTGGTTCTTAGGGGTCCCCAATTCACAAATGGTTGTTTGCTCAATTAAACTCTGTTAAATTTAACTTCTTTAAAGTTTTTCCAGTTAACAAATCCAAGCCACTGTAATCTCCAGCCTGGACAACTGCAGTAGCTTCCTAACTGCTCTACTTCTGGCCACTACTGTCTTCCAAGCCATTGTCTATATTTCAGCCACAGTGACTTTTTTGTAATACAAAACTGATTAAATATACCTCTTCTTGTCCCAACCTGCTTTCAATAATTCAGTGGCTTTCTGATGCTCTTAGTATAAGATCCAAATTCTTAGCATGACCTTGAAGGCTCTGCATGGTATGGCTCCTGTTTTCTAGTCTGATTTTAAATCAATTTCTCATGTACTCTGGACACCACTGGCCTCCAAAGAACTGTGTTCCCTCCACAGGCTGCCCTTGATATCTGTTAGCCCCCAACCTAGAAACTCCCTCTCCTTTCAACTATTATTTATCTCTTAGGCCTCAGCTCAAAAGTTACTTCCTCAGGTCTAGGTCTGAAAAAAAAAAAAGTTACTTCCTCAAACACAGCCTCCCTTGAACCTCCCAACTAGGTTACGTTGCCCCATTAGATGTCCTCAGAGCACCATGCAGCTCTTCTTCATAGCATTTACTATGGTTGTAATTAATCAGCTTTTTAGCCTTTCATGTTCCCCTGTATGCCACAGGCTCCAGGGACTATTTGTTTTCTCCATTCTTGTACTGTACTCCCACCTCAAATATATTTTGAATGAATGAAATACAACTTTCAAATCCGTATCTCAAGTCAGTCTCCTCTTCTGAACTTCCAACCCAGGTATCTAGTTTGTTGGCAATACCATCCTTCTAATTGCTCAGGCCCAAACCTTGGTGTCATTTTTGATTCCTCTGTTTTTCAACCTGTGGCTGAAAAATCTATACCATTAGCAAATCTATCATATCTGTCTTCAAAATACATCCAATATCTCAGCCACACAGAGTGTACCTCCTAACGGAAGAACTCCCCACCTAGGAAGTTGTCTTGTTTCTTCCTAGACTATGATCACACAATTTCTTTGGAATGAAATGGCAAAGGGAAAAAATAGAAAATCTATAGGTTAAAAGACAGGTATATCAACTAATTGTAGTATGGGACTTTAGTTGGATTCTGTTCCTGTTGTAAAAAAAATTATAATGATGAGACAACCAGAAATTTTAACGAATGGAACTTGATGATATTAAGGAAATGTTAATTTTTAAGGAATGGTAATGATATGGTTATATTAAAAATGTTGTTTACCTTTTCAGAGATGCGTACTGACATATTTACAGATGAAATGGTATGATGTCTAGGATCTGCTTCAAAATAATACAGTGGAGAAGGAAAGTAGATAAGGGTATTGATGAAACAACATTGGCTATGAATTGTTGATTGTTGAATGATGGATACACGGGGTTTTACCAAACTATTCTACCTCTGCATAGGCTTTAACATTTCCATATTACAAAATTTAAAAATCTATCTCCAGAATGTGACCCATTTCTTACTATCTCCACTTCTCCCACCCTCTTCCAAGCCACTGTCATCTCCCACCTGTACTGCCACAGCCTCCTATCTCATCTCCCTGCCTCCACCCTTGCCTCCGCCTGTGGTCTATTCACTACACTGCAGTAAGAGTGATCCTTGTAAGCACATCAGATCCTTCCACTCTCTGCTGAAGTCCTACAAAGGCTTCCCCTCTTGCTTGGATATTGTGTTACCCCTCTCTGAGTTCACCTCCTACTACCCAGCCCCTCCTTTGCTTGCCCACTGCCTTATGATTTCAGGATAGAGGTTCAACTCTGGCAAACCCAAGGCCCTGACGATGTGTCCCACGTGCCTCTCCACGTTCATCATCCCAAACCCCAGGCTTTTGGAACAACCTACATTCCTCCGTGGCTCCTTTGTTTTAGTCACTCCTCTCTGGACCTGACCCCTCTGGTGAAGCTCAGCTCCACCAGTCTCTGCTCAGTATCACTTCTCTCTGCTTTGGTTCTAGGCCTCTTAAGAGCTCAGAGTTTTGTTTTATAATCATCTATTGTCTCATCAATCTCCTTCACCAGACTTAAGTTCCTCAAGGGCACAAGCTACCTCACATCTCTGTAGTCCTAGTTCAGCAGTAAAAATTAAGTATATTTTGAATAAATGAATTACAATTTTACATAAGTGACATAACTTTACATAAGTTAGCATTATTATTTTTTTTTGAGATGGAGTCTTGCTCTGTTGCGCATGCCGGATTATAGGCACCTGCCACTATGCCCAGCTGATGTTTTGTATTTTTAGTAGAGACGGGGTGTCACCATGTTGGCCAGCCCATTCTCCAACTCCCGCCTCGGCCTCCCAAAGTGCTGGGATTACAGTTGTGAGCCACCATGCCTGGCTGCATTATTACATATTTAAAATGTCTGTTTACCAGTTTCTCTAACTGGAATAAAATACTTTTGCCTATAATTACATACAAGTCATATATTTTAAAATTATTGCAAAAAAGTGTTTGATTTTCCAGACAAACATTCTAAATAGAATGTTTTAGATGTTACTAATGAAATAAAAATATAACATTTCTAACTAGTTCGTCCATTTGTTGTCTAAATTTAGAGTGAATAGTTCTAAATTGCACACCCAGCCAACTTTCTTGCTCACTGACCATCTTGCTTGAAGAATTGGGTTAGGAGGTACAAACTAGGGAGGGAGCAAAGGGGGCTTCTCTCTCCAGAAATCAATAGCTGGTCAGGATTTGGGGAGGGGGAAGGGGGTTGGGGATGAGTTCTCAGATATGGAGGAAACCTAAGTGGAAGAGCTGTTGCTTCTGTAAAAAGAAGCTCATAGAGACAGATGGGAGTGGAACCAAATCAATCAGTAGGTGACGAGAAAAGACGAAGAGCAGTAGGAATGAAAATATCCAAAGTAATGGAAAAGAATGTACTAACATTTTTTGTTTTATGCTTTTACTTTCTCAATTGTTACAAATTCTTTCAATATTAAATGTTTTCTTTTAGATAATGAAATTAGTTTTAGCAGGTAACAGTTATTAAATTTTTGGTGAATCTGGTTTGGATTGCCCTTCCAATACAAAATTGATGCTACTGGCCAGCCATTGGTAGGCCTGGCAGTAATTTTCTCTGTGTTGGTGATGGACTGTGCTGCCTGAGCCACCGACATCCCATCTCACATGGCCCACTGCGACAAACTGCAGGCATTTGCAAGATAGTTAGCTTAGTTTAGGAGTAGAGTCTATGACGATGGAACATATTTTTTTCTTTGTGTGAAAATTACTAGCTTATAATGCCATTACAATTTTACTCCATATCCTTAAAAAAGTGCACAAATTTTACTGATTTTTTAGGGCAATCTCCTGAGATATAAGGGAAGCCCAATTCAGGGGAAGCTGAACCCGACACAGCCTCCTTTAATCACGTTCCAGGGCAGTCACTAACTGCCATCCTAAAGCTGCATTACTTTATCATGTCTCCTTTCCTCATACTCTGTTCAGTTTCTGTAAATCACTTTTCTCTACAGTGTTGAGAAGGAACAAAAACATGGGCTTTGGAGTCAGGCAGACCTAGGTTAGCATTCTGGCTTTGTCTGGTTGTGAGACCTTCTCAAAGTCACTATAAAATGAGGATAATGAGGTCGAATTCTGGTGTGTGTGTGTTAATGAAATAGCCTATGTAAAGACGTTGCCTAGTGCCTGGTACTCAATAAATGTAATTTGTTTCCCGCGGATGAGTGGAGCAGAATGCTTCCTGGAGAGCATTTCATTCTCTGATTTATCATTATAAGATCAGGCCTATCCAAAACACTCAATCATCAGAAGACTTCAATCTCTTTTATTCTGCTTTTTTCCTAATGTCATAATCCATTTGACTCCTAAGCATGTAAGTAGGTACCACGGAATGTAAACAAGTAAGGAAACAGAAATATACGGAATGAATAATACGTGGAAACAAAGCTGTGACTCAGATGAAATAGCTGCACGAAAGAAATAACATTAAAACATTTAAAAAGAGACTTAATGTAGGAATAAGCTATTTTAATCAAGCAAAAACAAATTTATATCCATTATTTCTAAAAATAAAATTAGACTTTTCCAATCCTTAACATCTGCATTTAATAATATCTTCTAACCAAAATACAGATGCTAAAACAGCAAGTTACATTATATCTTGTACAGCATACAGTATGTTCACTGTTTACACTTACTTTAATTCTAGTTGGTCATGTACTCAATGCATACTTAAACATCACTCAATAAAATTTTCACAATTAACAAAAAATGTGACAAGGCTGTCTTAAAACGGCTCTGCTATAAATTGTATAGAATATACAGAATTACAAAGTCAAGTTTTTTTTTATCAAAATATACACCCCTCCCTGAAACTAACACAAGCTATCAACATTTTAAATGAATACAATTATAGAAAATATTTGCAAAATTATTTTTTCATGTATAAATATTCTGCCATATTTACTTTGGTCTAGAATTATCAGCATACAAGTCCCACTTAAAAAATATCCACATGTAAGGGCTGGGAGAGAGACATCACTACAGGTAATTTTATATTTGGGGTTAACTGAAATCAAAATGACTAGAGTACACACTAATTATCTTTGATTCATATTATGAACTGATAAAACAAATTAGTGGATCACAGGATTGCTTATTCAATATTCTAATTATCAATTCAAAAATGATTTTCATAAGCCCTTTGTGACTATCTAACAAAACCCAAATGAATAGTGTAGGGTATACATATATACAATGTATAAAATAAAGTTGAATTTGCTTGCATTTTCCCATTTTTCTCTACTTATATAATACTGTATGTAAGTGAAAGTAGATGAACAAAAGATAAATGCAGATACAATAGTGGGGTTACTTAACAGCAAGGTACTATAGTATTAAAAGGTCAACTTTAATCATGTCCTTTCCTGGATGTTTAAATGCTTTCTTACCCACCCAAATCCATAGTAAGTCTTCTTCATGGAGACATCACACTAGTAGAGAGAAACCGGAGTCCTTTAAGCTACTTCTTCACAATGATAACCTTCCCATCTTCGATAACCTTGGGTTTCCATCCGTCAAATCCAATGAACACGAATGACTGCAGGTCAGGCTGAAACTGCATTCCGGATTCTGTTCACACCGGTGATCAAAGGGTAGAAATGTTTTCTCTCTCCCTCCTATTCTGGCAGTTTAAAAAAGAATCATGCATTCCAGCTTTCCAGGAACCTGGTCCACATGATACAATATGATGTAGGGCAATTAGATTTGAGGGTAATGTTGATGGTGTGGGTCAGTGTAAAAGAACATTAAAAAAACTTCAGTGGGTTTTTAGCAAGGGGTGTAGATGTCTGCAAATACGATGACAGAGCATCTGGCTTTGTAGATATATTTCTGAGTCTCATAAGTAAATGATAGAACCATGTCACTCCACATTCTACCTTTCCATCCCCTAAAAACAAAGCTACTGTTTTAGGCAAGGAAGGCCATCACTTCTTCTTGCCCACTCGTCATTAATGGGTGGGGTGGAGGGTGGGGGTTCCTTTGCCCTTTTGCTTTATACTAGTCTGTACTTGTGGGCTGCATAATCTCCAAGAAGGCTAGTAATTACAATTACTAGGGATTAGGCAGTCACTTTCAAGTGCCTGGGAATTCACTACTGCAGTGTACCTTGCACTAAATCTCTTGGACAGTCCTTCAGTGGAATGGGAAATGACAGCTTCCACTTGAACCCTTAAGTCTGTCTGGAATAGACCCCCCCCACATCCATGGCCTTGTGGTGGTTGGAAGACTGCAGAGAGTTTCAGAAGAATGTGACCCTCTTTCGTTCTCTGAGGTGAGGCCATTGCAAAGTAATATGCAGCACAGGTAAATTCTGGGAGGGTGTTCCCCCATAGATAAGGCATGACCTATGTTTTCTGTGAATTGAGTAGACCAGTTCTAAGAACAGCTCAGCCATAACTTCAAGGGAACAGCATTCCATCTAAAAGCATTCACATGCTCTTAAATCATATTCAAAATGCTTTCTACTGATTTTTACATCAGTCCTCATTATTTGCAGATCTATTGCTCCTCATAATTCTCTACAGGGGATATGGACAGTTAAAAGTTATAGTGATTTATATATGTATTTTACAAGGTTTGTGTTGCAGAAAAGTAGTTCTACATAATGTATGAATGTCCTACTTTAGGTTACTCATTATGCACATAATTTCAGTTATATTGTTTAAGTATTTCATGTGTATCCATTAATTTAAACAAATTTTAATAGTGCAGAAGCCAGATGGGAATAAAGACCGTCACACAGCTCATTACCACTTAACATATTTACGAAGATGCCATCTTCATTTTCTCCAGTGACTAAAGACAGTTCAGCAGCCAGTTCCTATTAGCAATTATTAGAAAGTTTCAAACTAGGCTAAAATTAAACTCCTTTTTTCACTGGTAGAAATACCACAGCTAAGAACTTCATTAACTTTCACAAGAAACTTGGGATACTGGAGTCAGCTATTTTGTTTTTGTGCACTTTGCATAAAGTTAATGCTAAAACCCAAAGTAGGTATTAGGATCCTTTTTCTGGAATTTTCACAAATGAGTGCTTTTTTTTTTGTTTTGTTTTTAAATTTCACTCCTTCATGACTGTTATGTGAATAAAATTAAACTAAACTTAAATCATAACTAAAAAAAAAAAAAACCACCAACTATATTTTTGACGATTTTTCTAACTCTTGCCACTCAAAGGACAACATTTTCCACACCGGTTTGTATGTTATCCTTTTGGTCATTGTCTTCTGAATCAATGAAATGTTGATTCTCCAAGGGATTTGAGTTTTCGTGGCACATGTCACCTATTTTCTCCTGCTGACTTGGGCTTTTGAATAAGTGTTTCTTTTGGTGCATTCCAAGGGCAGCAGCTGTTTTGCAAATTTTGGGGCACTGGAAGCAGGCATAGCCCTTCCCATTATGCTCCCGAATATGCCTCTGCTCATGATTCCTTTTGGTGGAGAGATACAAAAATCTCTGAAAGCAGAACTGACAGTGGTAACGCTTTTCTCCAGTATGGATTCTTTCATGGATTTTGAGGGTCTCATTCAAGGTGAACGCCTTGTTGCAATACTGACAGACAAACTCCTTCAAGCCCAGGTGGATGCGTTCGTGTTTCTGTAAGTTTCCTTGCACCGAAAAGCACCGTCCGCAGGTCTTGCACTGGTATGGCTTCTCCCCGGTGTGACATCTCATGTGCATTTTGAGTGTGGAAGGGCTCTGGAACTGCTTGGCGCAGAGCTCACAGGTGTATGGCCGAGAAGTAAGATGTCGGTGGGGCCTTCCTTGGTTTCCAGCCCCCGCTGCTTTGTCTCCGTCACAGAGTTCACACTGCAGCTTGGGCATCTCTTTAGTTTCTTCTTCCTCAAAGGGTTTATCCTGAGGAGCCTTCCCCACGGCACAATCCAGTTCTGCTGGGTATTTACATTTATGGCTCGGGCTCCTGTTTCCATGCTCCTTCCTCCAGTTGACTTTCCTCATTTTTCTCAACTGTCTGGATTTCTTTTTCGGTTTGTAGTTGTAGTAAGGGCGCCACGGTTTGTCAGTGGAATCCTGGTCACTTGCGTCATCGAACACTTCACTCATCTCCATGCACTCGGATTGGCAAAGCCCGAGTGGGCTGTCTCCACTGGGTACCGGGTCATTCCCCTGTGGCAAAGGCTCCTCCTGCATCTGATACTTGGGTCTTCTCCCTCTTTTATAAAACAATTTAGATCCTAGGATGTGCCTTTTCACAATGGCTTCATTTCCAATTTTCACTGTTATTTGGCAAAGGGGTGCAACGTTACTATTTGTGGAGGTTCCCGGCAGAGCAGGTTTTGCAATGTAGGTTTCAATTTTACTGGTTTCTTCAGTAATATTTGTGGTTTTGCTCAATGATCCTCCAGGATCAGCAACATATTTTGACTCCTCCGGTATTTCTCCCCTGGTATGTGATGTAGTTTTCTTTTTCTCCTTAATGCTTTTGGGTCTGCTTGCAAACCTACCCACTTTATCTGGCTCAGGCTTACTGTCATCTTTCAGGGACTGACTGACAGCTGGGTCTGAAAAGGCTCTGTGGTTGCTGCTGGTCATGGCAGCAATGGCATTGCTGTGCATGATCACCGATGAAAACTGGCTGCTGTGTACAATGACCGAGGGTGCAGAGCCACTGTAGCTGATCACAGAGGCGGCATTCTCACTGCTATTACTCAAAGATAAAACAGGTACATCCCCTGCCCGGAGGTCAGAACTGACAGCATTTTCAGTGGAAGAAACTGACACCTCAGCTGAATAAAAGTTATTGTCAAGATCAATTTTCAATGCCTCCTCTCCCCATTTGGTGCCCTCTGCATTTTGTACATTGGCAGAAGTGGGTATGTCCTGACATGCAGATGTTTCCAAGGGGATGGCTGGACTGTTGGTCAGGGTGTTTACAGTATCTTGGAAATTCAGCGTAGGTAATTCAGAGCTGTGTGGATTCTGAACAACATAGGTACCAGGTCCAGACTCATTCATTTGACTGTTTTCTCGTGCATTTTCGTAAGAAGAATTTCGGTAGCTCTTATAAGGGGCTCTTTTGCATTTCATAGGCAGTAGTCTATAAAGTTTATATGGATAGACACTAGGCTTCAAGCCTCCATTTGCTGTTTTTTTACTGATGGAAAGTCTATGATCGATGGCATGGAAAGACTTCTGATGATTTTTGAGTATATAGTAGGTCATGAAAGTTTCAAGACAGAAAATGCACTGATATCGTCTTTCTCCCGTATGCCAAATTTCATGTCTTGTCCTGTACTCAGCCAATGCAAATACTTTGTTGCAGTAATGGCAAGGATATGTTCTTCTCCAGGAGTGAACATTTGCATGTCTTCGGAGGCTAGATAAGGTCACATAACTACGTTTGCACACAACACAACTATAGAGCATTTGCCCATTAACAAATTTAACCATGTGGTCCGTGTCTGGCAAAGTACTTCCGGTACTGGAAAATTCACCAATCCTATTTTCAGATAATAAAGGTTCTGGACCTGTGAATGAACCTCCATTTTGTCCAATGGTAGGATAGTTTTCTAAAAAGCGTTGGTTTCCTCCAGGAATGGGCATGTGGCTTGACCTCATGCAGATCTGTTCATGCCGATCCAACCTGTTCAGGGTGGTGAACTGTTTGTTGCAATACTTGCACACTAAAGGCTCCTGGGTCGGCTTGTGAAGCTGCATGTGGGCACTGAGCAGAGTGCTGCTGTCAAAGGCTTTGGAACAGCAGCTACAATTGTACACCAGAGGTGGAACCTCTGCTGCCGGCGGCCCGGGAACATCAGAAGATTGATTTTCATCTTCCCTGGAAAAATGGACATCTCCTTCATTGTTTGGAGATTTTGAACGAGCGAGAATGGCAGCTGGCTGTGGACTTCTTTCTTGATTAACCTCTAAGTTGGATACTGGAGGGGGTGGTATATTTTCTGTGGCTGAATCAGAATCCTGTGGTATGGAGAATGTCTTTGGCTTCCGACATGTTTTCGGTTTTGCTGCAAGGGTTTCACAATTTTCTTTCCCTGTGTTAACAGGTGAACTGCCATCATGTTCACGTACAGGCTGACTTCTGTAAGCCTCAGCTACGGAAGAAACAGCGTATGAGTGCTCAGCGAGTGTGCGGACAGGCTCTGCCTCGTGGCAGACGTCCGTCCTCTCCAGGCAAAGGCTAGCTGTTCTCATGGAGTCAGAGACCTTTTTGAAACTTGCCCTCAAGTCCAGCGGGGAAAACATGTTATTACTATTTTCTGTTTCGATGATGGAAAATGCATTTGTGATCCTTGGCCCATTAGTGATGGCTGGTTCTTCATGCCTTTTTTCATGTTTTTCTTCTTTAACCACTCCCTTTTCAGTAATACAGAATACATAGGGACCCGGGGAATTTGAGAAGTTGCGATCGGTAAGGTCTTCCAAGAATGATATTCCCAGCTTTTTTCCTGCAGCTGCAAGATCAGTGACTGTTTCCTGTCTCTTGACAACGACTGTGGAACTGTAGATATAATTAAGTATTTCGGTAAACACTTCAGCTTTGAGATCGTCCAGCTCCAGGACGTGGCTGGAAATACAGATTGTATGGCTCCAAAAGATATTTTTAAAATACAGGCTTGAAGCTGCCAGAACATTGCTGTGGGCTTTAAATTTGGTATCTTCCACAATGATAGTGACATCGCATAAAATGCCCCGAATGCGCTGCTCATTTAAGATGGAGAGCACCGTGTCACTGTGAAAGTCGTCCTTGAGGTCCCTGGAAAGGGACATGACTGTCATCTGAAACAAGAGGAGAGAAATGGTCAGAGACTCTTCCACAGGTGGCTTCTTTATCTCTAGACTATTTTCCACTTCTGTGAAAAACTGTTCTTTTGTATGAAACTTCAGGTTTTTATCTCTCTGTTGATGCTCCCAAGGCTCAAGAGTCAACATTAGAAGCTAAATCTTTTTTTCTTGCCCCAGCCTGTTTCTCATACCATTGCTAATAGTTGTTATCATTGGAAATCCTCCCAGAACTCCTTCCCCTTTACTCCAAAGTTGGAGCTATATATACATGTCCAAATTTGGGAGGGGAGGAGGTTTTATTTTACTTTATTTTTTCTGAAACGTTAAGGGTCTCATCATCACTCAAGGCTGCTGCTTTGAACTACTAGAGCTGGGCAATGCCATGGTCCTGCCACAAGCTTCCTGCCTATTTTCAAAGAGGACTCTGATGATCCAGTTATAACCATGAAGCGGGAAAATGATTTTTTTTTTTGAGACAAAGTCTCGCTCTGTCGCCCAGGCTGGAGTGCAGTGTCACAGTCTCTGCTCACTGTAACCTCCACTTCCTAGACTCAAGCGATTCTCTCACCTCAGCTTCCTGAGTAGCTGGGACCACAGGTGCGAGCCACCATGCCCAGCTAATTTTTGTATTGTTGGTAGAGACGGGATTTCACCATGTTGCCCAGGCTATTTTTTTAAATGAATTTTCCTTAAGTGGTACCTATATGCAAAGCTATTGCCCACTCAGAGAAGCAGCAAGAACTGAAGGAGCCCTTCCTGACTTGTGGCTCAGAAGGGTCTCTCTCTCTAGACTTGCAGGGTGTGTAATCCAGTCTGACCACCAGGGGCACCCTGCCTTTCTGCGCTACTGGCCCTGCGGGGACTCATCAGGTTCCTTTTCTAGTTTCCCCTTTAGTAGAGACAAAGTAGACTAGGGCTTTCAAAAAGAACTGTCAGGTACTGGAGGCAAATACAAACGAGAAAACACGTAAAACCAGGAAAGGACATTTCTAAATCCTTTGACAAGAATGGACAAGAATTAATCTAGTCATAGGTTCCTGAATTAGCACAACTTCAAGGCACAGTGGCTCTTGTTCTGGTCTGAGGATCCCATCTCCATTCTTCTCTGTATTTGCTATATTCTCTATATAAGTCCTACTCCATGAGCTTGGGGTGCTAGAGTTTACTAACTGATATTGTAGTGAGGGGCAGTGAAAAGCAGCAGCTTTCGTACTTCCCACAGTAAGAGATAGGTCACTATCCCTTACTATCTCTTACTATCTCTGTCACAGTACATAGTGACCTAAGACACAAATGAAATTAACACTCACCCTTACTAGGTGTGATGCATTCTGTTCTGCTCTAGTATTACTCTTTTTGAGATGGAGTCTTGCTCTGTTGCCAGGCTGGAGTGCAGTAGCATGATCTCAGATCACTGCAGCCTCCGGCTCCAGAGTTCAAGCAATTCTCCTGCCTCAGCCTCCCAAGTAACTGGGACTACAGGCGCATGCCACCATGCCCAGCTAATTTTTATATTTTTAGTAGAGACGGGGTTTCACCACATTGGCCAGGATGGTCTTGATCTCTTGACCTCGTGATCTGCCCGCCTTGGCCTCCCAAAGTGCTGGGATTACAGGTGTGAGCCACCACACCCAGCCTTTTCTTTTAAAGAATGTTTACAGCAACTCACTAATTTCACTACCCACTAATAGATCATCACATGCAGTTAAAAGTAAAGCAAAACAAACAAACAAACAAAACACACACACAAAAAACCCCTCTGGTCTACAGAACATACTAACCAGCTATTCATCCAGTCTCTCCATGCTATTCTGTATTAAGTGACGTCTCCAGAAAGCCTTACAGTTTGATGATACAATTTTAACTCTCAGTGGCAATGTTTTCCGAGCATTAAAGTATAA
Source organism: Colobus angolensis palliatus (assembly GCF_000951035.1). Lineage (NCBI taxonomy): Eukaryota > Metazoa > Chordata > Mammalia > Primates > Cercopithecidae > Colobus > Colobus angolensis. The sequence goes on from NW_012118043.1 coordinate 5,362,305, forward strand.
CATTTAGCTCATGGCATTTATTTAGTTGGATGGACCAGAGATGGCCACACAAAGAACCTCTCTTTACCTTTTTGTACAGCTGCTATTATAAGCTGTGACTATTATGTTATTTAATGTCCTTTATACAAGGATCCATTTGATAAATTCTTTTATAGTATCCAGTCATAGGAAAAAAGTACCTTTCTATTAACAAATTCTTCAATTCAGATAATGAGAACACTATATTCACCATGTTTCTGTTTTAATTCTCAAGACAAAGAAGCTCAGAACTAACTTTTATCATCAATTGTTGTAGCTATTCTTGGCCTGGGTTTCTGGTGTGCCTATTGTTTCATTTTCTTTAACATTGGTTCTTCTGCTCTTGTCTACCCTGCCTTTAACTGTAATCTTCCATGAATCTTTTCTAGAAGTATGGGGGATTATTTCTACAAATAAAACTAGAATGAAATGAAATGGAATCTTATGACTTCCTCTTTGCCCCTGAAGGGAGAAAGGGTCACCCCGGAGTGAAGGAGTCTGTCCTTCACTGGGTCACAGATCGATAGCATACTATGCTGATGTTTCTTTTGCCTTCTTTGAAGTCTCTCTGCTCTGGGCCCCTGAAGGATCTCCTTTCTCCCCTGACGCATATATTTTTATCATGTTTGGCTTCTCAGAAACCCACACATTATTTTAATACTTTATCAGCCTGACTAGATAGCTTCAGATCTGACAAAACACATGCTCTATGATTCAGAAAGGTGGCTTAGGTCTATGCTGACATCATCTATTTTGTCCTTCCAATTCAAAACTACTGCTTCTTCCAAAACATTCTGCTTCACAGCATCCTGAACCTCCCTTTAGGCTCTGCTTCCATTTGGGGAATACGGCATTTCACATCGGGCTAATGAACACTCTAGGGTGTCCTCACTCAGATTTATAATGTACAAAGCCCCAACCACTTCTATGGGATTCTGATTCTTCTCTCAGATTGTTCAGCTAGGATGGTCAGCAAAAGGCCGTGTTACTCTTAACACAGAATAATACCGTAGTCATACTTAACAGAACAACATATACAATAAGTATCATTAGATATGTCATTAAAATATTGTCATAACTTTGCAAAATCAAAGCATGACATTTTTCAGGGGGGATATCTACCTTTGCGTGACAGAAATCCTTTAAAAATCATAGTTACTAAGTAGCACCTTGATATGCCTTCTTGACACACCTTCTAACAACTTTATCCAGCAAATATGTTAATATGGTCAGACACAGTACTTGGGTGCTAGAGATATACTGGAGATATGAACAGGAGGAAGGCAAGTCTCTCATCTCAAGGAGCCCAGAGTCTAGGGGAAGAAAGAGAACTGTCAACTAATCATTGGAATCCATGATGGCAGGCCTTATACTGGAAATAAGTAAAAAATGTTAGAAGAGTAAGTAAAATTATTTACAGAGGCCCTGGATTACTTCCATAAATAAGTAAAACAGGGGTATAGGAAGGATTCTGTAAGCAGAAGGAACACTATAGGCAAAATAAATTAAAAATGATCAAAGCGGGTACAGTTCTCAGGGGCTGATGAGGGAGTCTGAGTGGTGGCAGGAGTGGTGTGTGCAGCCCAGTCGACAGTGTCTATACGGGGTCAGGCACATGGCAGGCCTCAGCATGTATCTGTTGAATGAGACAGCTTGGGAAAGAAGGGTCAGACCAGATCATAAAGGGCCCTAAAGGACTCCCTACAGTTAAATTTTATATAGAAGTGAATAGGGAACCACTGAGAGTCATAATGAGATTTGAGCTAAGAAAGTGGGATGAGGTGGGCGAGGCGTGGTGGCTCATGCCTGTAATCCTAGCACTTTGGTAGGCCAAGGCGGGTGGATCACCTGAGGTCGGGAGTTCATGATCAGCCTCATCAACATGGTGAAAACTCGTCTCTACTAAAAGTACAAAATTAGCCAGGCGTTGTGGCACATGCCTGTAATCCCAGCGACTTGGGAGGCTGAGACAGGAGAATTGCTTGAATCCCGGAGGCAGAGGTTGTGGTGAGCCAAGATTGCACCATTGCACTCCAGCCTGGGCAACAAGAGTGAAACTCCATCTCAAAAAAAAAAAAAAAGAGAGAGAGACAGAGAAAGTGGGATGGGGCGTTGGAGGTGGTGATGGCATCTGAATTCAAAATTTACTTTAATTCTCTTAACAAATATTTATTGAACAATTGCTAGGCAGAAGGCATCAGCTAAGTGCTATAGAAACACAAGCAATCAATCAGCTGGGCGTGGTGGCATTCACCTGTAGTCCCAGCTACTCGGGAGGCTGAGGCAGAAGAATTGCTTGAACCCAGGAGGCAGAGGTTGCAGTGAGCCAAGATTGCACCACTGCACTCCAGCCTGGGCAACAGAGCGAGACTCCATCTCAAAAAAAAAAAAAAAAAGGACAAGTGTTCATTCCTCCTTTGAACGAATGCTTACTGAACACCTATTATGTGCTTTGAGACAGTGGTTCCTAAACCTGGCTAGGCATCAAAATCACCTGAGAGGTATTCAGATAGTACAGCTTTACAGATTCCATCTCCCCTGCTCCTACAGAGATTCTGGTTTAGAACAGCTGGGGTGAGACCCTGGAATCCATATGTATTTTTACACCTTAATTTCTCTTGTGAATAAGTAATAAATTCATATGATATCAAATTGAAAAAGCATACAGAGTAAACATTGGAAAGTCTCCTTCCCACCTTGTTCCAGAGGAGCACCTTATTTCAGGTAGTTTTTAATCAACCAGCCAGAACCATTTCTAAGGGCTGATATCAAAACTCGGTGCCGTAAGAGAAACAAAAATTCTACCCTCAAAGGTTTGCAGGGTGGCAGGGGAACTAAGATGTGCTCATGAAACACTGCAAAAAAAAAAAAAAAAAGATACTCAGGGAACATCCAGGATCAGGCACGCAGGGAAAAGGTATGGGAGTCAACAGAGAGTAAGGGAGGCAGAAAGGGGAGGCTGAGAAACTCCCTGCAGGAGGAAGTGGCATGTACTGGATTCTGCTGCTGGAATTAAGCACTGCAGATATGGACAAGAGGAGAAAAGGGAACTTCAGGCAGAAAGAGACAGAATCAGAATTTCATGCCCTCAAGAAGTTTATAATCCAGGAGTCAATGCACCTGCTTAAAACAGAGTCCGAATCTGCAAATGGAACTTGAAAAAAAGCAGTGAAACTTGTTGGAGAAGCAATTTAAAGACTCTATATCCACCTCTCCAATCTTAACAGTGACCACTCCCAAAACCACCAAGTGTTGTCAAAACTGTCTTCAGAGCACATTTATCCAGCTCATTGGATGATCTCAGAAAGTGCTACGGCTAAAAGCCATATTCCACAGGTCCAAAGTGCAACAAGGAAATCAGTTCTAAATCTGCAGACCAGAGGAGGCCCACTATAAGCCATTCAGCAAATCTGGTCCCCACAGGTTTTGTTTGACCCATGTGATTTTTAAAACCATATTTTTGAAAATCTTACTTAACCATGTTGAAAATCTCTAACATAAAAATCAATGTAGCCGGCTGGGCGCGGTGGCACGCCTGTAATCCCAGCACTTTGGGAGGCCGAGGCAGGTGGATCGCTTGAGATCAGGAGTTCAAGACTAGCCTGGCCAACATGGTGAAACCCCATCTCTATTAAAAACACAAAACTTAGCCAGGCGTGGTGGTGGGCGCCCGTAGTCCCAGCTACTCAGGAGGCTGAGGAGGAGAATCATTTGAACGCGGGAGGCAGAGGCTGCAGTGAGCCAAAATCACACCACTGCACTCCAGCCTGGGTGACAGAGCAAGACTCTGTCTCAAAATAATAATAATAATAATAATAATAATTCAATATAGCTTTTTTTGAAAAACAGGAAGACCAGGCCACACTGGGGTTGTAGCCTGCCTGGCATAAAGGACTGGTGCCAAGTGGCTGTGTCCCCAACACACACGCTGCCTGCCCAAGGATTTATCACCAGGCAGCTTCTCTCAGTAATGTGGCCGCCTGGCCTCTTCGGCAGGTTCGGTTTGTGTGACTGATAAGAACAGTAAGTAAAATAACATTGGACCCACTTAGACATACTTACTTGAAGGATATCCCCAGGATGAAAATTTAGACTTTAAGAGAGCTCATGTGGGAGGGGGAAAGTCATTTTCACCAAAAACAGTATTCTTTGACTTTAAAGTTACTTTAAAGCAACCTCCTCCACTACATTTCTTCATAAAGAGTAACTTAAAACAGAAGTCTTAGGAGCTCCTGCCAATAGAAAGCCCCAACAGATTTCAGAAAAAGAAATGTAAGTTTGAAAGAAGATGAGGTTTAATTTACATGTAACTTTGTAAAATATTTTCTAAAAAGCAAGTTTTGTGCAATAAATTCACCGAGATGGAATAGATAAGCATAAAAAGGCTAACAAAAATATTCTAGATATAAAAATTTGGGTAAGTCAATATTTTTAAAAACATAAAGTAATTTGTAATTGGATAACTGGCCACCTGACTTTAAGGTCACTATTTTCCTGAGTTTGCATTTTAGCTGGAATAGCTTTTAAAATATATTTTTATGTTAGTTTTTTTTTTTTTTTTTTTGAGGCGGAGTCTTACTCTGTTGTCCAGGCTGGAGTGCAGTGGTGCGATCTTGGCTCACTGCAACCTCTGCCTCCAGGGTTCAAGCTTTTCTTCTGCCACAGCCTCCCAAGTAGCTGGGATTACAGGTGTGTGCCACCATGCCTGGCTAATTTTTGTATTTTTAGTAGAGACAGCGTTTCACCATGTTGGCCAGGCTGGTCTTGAACTCCTGACCTTGTAATCTGCCCAACTCGGCCTCCCCAAGTGCTAGGATTACAGGCGTGAGCCACTGTGCCTGGCCTAAAGTATATTTTTAACATGTATAGTACACATATGTATACAGCCACATGTGTGTGCAAATACAAGCATGCATATATAAATACATGGACATATATTATATTTAAATACATTTTATAAGCACAGATATAGAAATAGGATGAACATATAATTCAGCATCCAAAACAGGACACTTGAGAGAGAAAGGAGGTACAACTAATGCCAGGAAAACAGGTATACATTGGGATTGTACCTCAAAAAATCAGGATGAATGGTCATCCAGTATTTTATATATAAACAAAATATAAATCTCCATATACATTATTTTACTTTTATTATCTTTTTTCTTTTTTAAGACAGGGTCTTGCTCTGCCACGCAGGCTGGAGTGCCATCAGACGGCAGTGGTGCTGTCATGGCTCATTACAGCCTTGAACTCCTGGGTTTGAGTGATCCTTCCACCTCAGCTTTCCCCCATCCCCCAACAGTAGCTGGGACTACAGGCGTGTGCCACCATCCTTGGATAGTTTCTAAATGTTTTGTTAGAGATGGGGTCCCACTATGTTTGCCCAGGCTGGTCTCAAATCCTGGGCTCAAGTGATCCTCCCACCTTGGCCTCCCAAAATGCTTGGATTACAGGCCTGAGCCACCATAGCCAGCCTGTATAAATTAAATATAAATATATCATACTTATATATATATCATACTTATAAGGACATTTGTGTATATTTACATAAAGTATATTGTACAAATATGTAAAGTACTTTTAAGAATTATATAAATATACGATAAACATATTTTATAATTAGACTTTATATAAATGCCACTGGGAAATTCTAGTAAATTAGCATATTTGGAATTTTCAGTTTTTGTCTCCTGCTATGCTTCAGCCTTATATAATTAAAAACACATACATATAATGTAAACAGAGGCACTTAAGATACTTTTGATGACTGAAATGAACTTTCTTCACTTGCTTTTTAGAATTTCCTAGCTTTAGAAAAAGAAAATGAATCTATGTTCGTGGTCAAAGACTGAAACAGCACAGATATGCATTAAGGTAAAAAGCAGAAGTCCTCTTCTCCATCCTAGCCTCCCCACTCCCCACATCCATATTCCCCACCTCCCCCCTACGCATACACACACACACGCTCCCTTGTCATGGGTCCCTTTTCTTATAACTTTGGAAGATTTCTACATTCTGCCTGAATAAAGTCTTAGGAGAGAAACTGTATTTCCTCTTAAGATTATCCTTCTCAGGCTGGGTGTGGTGGCTCATGCCTGTAATCCCAGCACTTTGGGAGGCCGAGGCGGGTGGATCACAAGGTCAGGAGATCGAGACCATCCTGGCTAACACGGTGAAACCCTGTCTCTACTAAAAATACAAAAAATTAGCCGGGCGTGGTGGCGGGCGCCTGTAGTTCCAGCTACTAAGGAGGCTGAGGCAGGAGAATGGTGTGAACCCGGGAGAGGGAGCTTGCAGTGAGCCGAGATCACGCCACTGCACTCCAGTCTGGGAGACACAGTGAGACTCCTTCTCAAAAAAAAAAAAAAAAAAAAAAAAATTATCCTTCTCTCCTAGTCCCTAGTTCCCCTGCCTGGCAATCCTCACTTGTTCTTGTCTCACTTGATGTCTTATCTGGATAGCCTTGCTCCTCCAGAATTTCTAGTTTTTGGTTTCCCATCATTACAATGTATGGTATCATGCATTTGTTCACATTTATATCTTCCCTATGAGCTCCTTGAGAACAGGGACAATCTGATTCATCTTTGTACTCTCTGCACCTGTAGGCATGACAAGCCGTTGTCGGTGATGTTGAGAGTGAGCAGAGGGGAACTTGCCCTCGAGAGCGGCCTTCAGAAAGTGCCTTCGAATTCTAACACTGTAGGATTGCTTCACTCTTCTCTCTGTGATCCCTTAAAGATTTACTAATAAAAACACACTTTTAGGAAATTATCACTTGTCCAGTTTTGGTGTAGTATCAAAGAATATCCATAATTAGCTGAAAAGGCTATTAAAAAATTCCTTCCTTTTCCAACTACCTATTTGTGAGAAGCTGGATTTCCTTTATATACTTCCACTAAAACAGCATGCCACAGCTGAAGGCAGGAGCACAGATGAAAACCTAGCTCTCTTTCTATTAAGCCAGACTTTAAAATATTTGCAAACACGTAAAACAGTACTAGTCCTCTTACTATTTTTTTTGTTTTAGAAAATAGTTACTTTTTTTTTTTTTTTTGAGACGGAGTCTCGCTCTGTCGCCCAGGTTGGAGTGCAGTGGCCGGATCTCAGCTCACTGCAAGCTCCCTCTCCCGGGTTTACACCATTCTCCTGCCTCAGCCTCCCGAGTAGCTGGGACTACAGGCGCCCGCCACCTCGCCCGGCTAGTTTTTTGTATTTTTTAGTAGAGACGGAGTTTCACCGTGTTAGCCAGGATGGTCTCGATCTCCTGACCTCGTGATCCGCCCGTCTCTGGCCTCCCAAAGTGCTGGGATTACAGGCTTGAGCCACCGCACCCGGCCATAGTTACTTTTAATAAAATGTTATGATATCATTCCGTTGGATTTATCATAGTCATTTTCCATCAGTTAATAAATACTAGGTAGGTGCAATTAAAAATAGTGGCAAAAACTGCAATTCCCTTTGCATCAATCTAATAGTTCTTTCAATTCTTATTTAAAATGTTGAATACGGTAAATATTGATAGAAAGAACTCAGATAAAAAAAGCTCTTTGCATACCCAATGATTGTAAGAGTGTAAGGGAGTCTAGGGACCAAAAAATTTGAGAACTGCTGTGCTAACCAAAACCAAAACCAAAACCAAAACAAAAAAAAGTCAAAACAAATTTAATTAAAAATCTTAATTAAATAATTTTCTAAGAAATTATTTAAAAATTATTTTACTCAATAAAATAAATCTATATGAGCCTCAAAGGACTAAAGAGACAGTGAATAAAATGTGGTGAAACACAAAGCAGAAATCCTCAGGAGACAGATGGAGACCAAGGGATACAGAAACATAGGCACACCCGCAGTCACGCAGATATACCCACTCTCCATACCTGTCCTTAACTTTCCAAGTTTGAGGCGATGACTATTTCTTGAGTTTGAACATGGCTGAAAAACCAGGTGGAGCAACAGTCCACTCCACACTAGACACAGGTGAAAACTGTTCTTTGAGGCTGCTACCTACAATCTGTTTATACAATCAATCTATCACTGCTTGCATCCTGGCCTTCCAAGTCTCAAAGGTTAGCTTGGTCACAGTAATCTATCCTGGATATTGTTTTAAGTATTGGTTCACTCATTCTGGGAATGAATTTGAAAAGAAGGGAAACAATTCTTGGCAATAATCTGACTTTAACTACTTCCCAGTATTTCCAACTTAATTAAATTTTCTCTCCTTTCAATTAGTTAAGGTGATCTTACTGAAATGCACAGAAAACTTAAAATGATAGTTTCCATATAAACCCTAATTCTTACAATGCAAAAAAAAAAAAAAACTTGAAAAATCTCTTTAAATTGTTAACTAATGCATTTATTATGCAGATCTTTATAGGGCTTGTTAGTAAAATCTGGTGTATTTTTATTAGTAAAGCTCTAAGACATTACAGAGAGGAGAGTGAAGTAAACCTCTTCAAGTCTACATTCTTAGAACTACAAGTCACTTACTCAAAGCCACTCTCCAGGGCCAGATTAAACTCCATTTTTAAAAATCTTCTAATCAGAGGAAAAGGCCAACAGCCCTCTTGCCAGCCCTTGGCCACGCAGCTCCTAACGTACATAATAACAACTGAATCGACATAGCAACTTTCTCCTCCCTCTATGGCAAGTTGTCTTCTATAAAAAGAAACTTAGAAATAAAACCTAACTAAAAAAAGAACGCACTGTATTAGGATACTGACCTGGAATCCTGCAAAAGTCAAACCTGCAGTCCATACTGGGCCAGCGCGGGGGCCATATCAAAGTGAAATCTACTGCACAGGTCTGTTATTCCCTGCGGAAAGTTTTCCGACAAAGGACATTTTGCTTCAGTGAGCTGGCTGCACCATCCCACACACATCTTTGCAGTATATTTTCTCATAGTCATGTTGGGTGACTACGTCAGACCTCCTCACGTGACGGGGTGTTAGAAACACACGCATCAGATCTCGAAAACAGATTACAAAACAGAAGTCCTTTATGGAGTTGAGCTGTGTCTAGGAAAAGGAAAATCCTGTTGATGTTGCCTTCTAAATGCGGCCTGAAACGGGCACAGAAAAGCTACATTTATCAGATTTTACTGCACTTAAGCTATCAGATTCAAGAAGGCATAGTGTGACAGGGGAAACTTATTTTTTAACTGAAATTCAGGCTGTTCTAAAGGCCGACATCGGGAAGCTGCTGGAGTGCACTCAGGAGAGAGGGAGGCCAGCTTGGACAACCTCACCTATTATCTGGAAAAGGTAAACATTAGGGCCCTGGACTTGTAGTTGCGTGCACATAGGATTGTGAGAACGAGTACTGTCAGATTCATGAATGATGCAATGGGCCCAGTTAAATATTTTAGGTTGCTTGTTTGGAAAGATGAAAGGGGGAAAAGGTCCTGGGTTTCTTTTTTCTTTTTGAAATGCAGCAGTGTTTCAGGGTAGCTCGTGCACCTTGAGTTCATCTCAGGATCAAGCTTGCCTGGGCACCTGTGCTTGCTTAAGAAATCTGGCAAACAGGCTTAGAGAATCTCTCTGAAGCCTTTTGAGTGCTGTCTCCATTTCTTGTTTTACCCAAATTCCACTGACACTCAGAATCCCCCCCAAAAATATATATATATACACACACACACACATACATATACATACATATATACGTACGTGTGTGTGTGTGTGTGTGTGTGTGTGTGTATATATATATATATTTTTTTTTTTTTTGACATGAAGTCTCACTCTTGTTCCCCAGGCTGGGTGCAATGGCATGATCTCGGCTCACTGCAACCTCCACATCTTGGGTTCAAGCGATACTCCTGCCTCAGCCTCCTGAGTAGCTGGGATTACAGGTGCCTGCCACCATGCCCAGCTAATTTTTGTATTTTTAGTAGAGACGGGGTTTCACCATATTGGCCAGGCTGGAACTCCTGATCTCAGGTGATCCGCCTGCCTCGGCCTCCCAAAGTGTTAGGATTACAGGTGTGAGCCACCGTGCCCTGCCCCAAAATGTGTTAATAGAAGGCATTTTTAATCTGAATGCTGTGGGGAATGATGTGTCCCAGAGTTCCCCAGGACAGGGTTTCTGTCCCCTGAACATTTTCATTTTAGGAGTGAGCTTAGCAAGAATTGATTTCAAAAGCCAACTATCATTTCTTTGTGAACCCAAAGGGCTGGCTGATTGAATGGAAGATGGCTCTGTACCTCTCAGTTGATTGCTACCTCTGGGGGAAGGCAGAGGGAACAGCCGTTTACATTCCGGCTTCTGAACAAGAGTGAACCTCCAGCTAATCATAAGAATGAGTTGTCCTAAAATGGACGAAGCACCAGCTGCTGCTCTGGTGTTAAATCTAAATCCGCCTCCCCCACTGCATTGCCGCTCCCCACTCCCTGCCCCTCTGCACGCTGGGTTTCTGGGGACTCCTGCAAGACAGTGAATCACAGCTTACATTGGTACTTCCTGGATAAACCAGAAACTGGGCAGTGAGGAGTGAATGAGATGATGCGCCTGAAAAGCACCAAGTGTGGTTCATGGCACCTAGCAGGGGGTTCAAGAAATGTCAGCTGGAATTAGCTTGAGAACTGACTGCATTCTGCCTAGTTGGTGGCTATGGAGACAACTGCTTATGCAGCTTACCCTTCATGCAGTATGTAGGGTGATCTTTAAAAACTACAAATGAGGCCGGGTACCGTGGCTCATGCCTGTAATCCCAGCACTTTGTGGGACTGAGGCAGGTGGATCACCTGAGGTCAGGAGTTGGAGAGCAGCCTCACCAACATGGCAAAACCCTGTCTCTACTAAATACAAAAAAAATTAGCTGAGTATGGTAGCACATGCCTGTAATCCCAGCTACTCGGGAGGCTGAGGCAGGAGAATCACTTGAACCCAGGAGGCAGAGGTTGCAGTGAGCCAAGATTGCGCGCGCCATGGCACTCCAGCCTGGGTGACAAGAGCGAAACTGTGTCTCAAAAACCAAAACAAAACAAAAAACAAAAAAACAAACCCATAAATGAGATCAAGTCAAGCCTGCTCAAAGCCCTTCAGTGGCCTTCCCCTGATCTTAGGATAAAATCAGACCCTTCCCAGTGGCCAGCAAGGCCCTGCGCTGTCCACTCTCCAGACTCACTCGTTCCCTCCTACCGCACTCCTTGTGCTGCCTTTCCTCAGGCACACAGGCTCCCTGGGCTGACTCCACCTGCCCAGTCTCTTCTGGCCCTGTGGCCTTTGATACACACGGTTCTGGCACTGCCGGTGGCTGGCTCAGGCTCGTGCTTCAGGCCCAGCTCAAATGTCTCCTCGGAGGGGCCACCCCATCTCTCTATCTGCTGCCCCTTTGGTTTGCCCTCACACCACCTTGTTTATTTCTTCATCCTGCTTACCTCAACCTGCAATTATCACCTGGCCTTGCCTGCTTGTTTACTGTCCACTCTGCCCGCCAGAAAGTAAGCTCCAGGAGGAGCTGCTTATCTAGGCTGCTCACTGTTCACTGTTGTATCTCCAGGCCGCAGCACATGGTGAGGGCACGCAGTAAATGTCTGGCACATAAGGGACGTGACCATGCATATGAAACACAAACCAGGCTCACCTCGACTAAAAAAAGCAACCTGCTGCCGTCCTCTACACTCACGATCCCCCCAAAAGCAAGCTGCCACCGTTCCCTGCACTCACGATCCCCCAAAAGCAACCTGCGGCCTTCCCCTGCATTCACGATCCCCCAAAAGGCAACCTGCCACCGTTCCCTGCACTCACGATCCCCAAAAAAGCAACCTGCCTCTGTCCCCTGCACTCATGATCCCCCTCGCCCTGCTCTGCTTTTTGACTTTTCCATGGCACTCAACATTCCAATATACTACACACAAAATGGACTTGTTTATTGTCTGTCTGCTTGCAAAAATGTAAGCCCCACAAGAGCATCAGGTTTTGATTTTCTTCACTGACATATCTTAAGCACCTGACACAGAGTAGGCCCTCAGTAGTCATTTACAAAATGAACAATCTGTACTATAAAAAGATATATGTTTATAAATCAACATTACATGAGCATAGTCACCATAAATAAAGCCAATTACAATTTTCATCTGTCTGAATTCTCCAATATTGAATAAAATTGCTTTTATCAGATATATTTCATGTCATAAAGCACTTTGCATATTAATTCATTTAATCACCTCCACAACCTCCTGTGGAGGTTGGCACATAAAAAATGGAAATACTAGTTGGATGCCTTGGCTCACGCCTGTAATCCCAGCACTTTGGGAGGCCGAGGCAGGAGGATCATCTGAGGTCAGGAGTTTTAGACCAGCCTGGCCAACATGGTGAAACCCTGTCTCTACTAAAAATACGAAATATTAGCCGGGTGTGGTGGTGGGCACCTGTAATCCCAGCTACTCGGGAGGCTGAGACAGGAGAATTGCTTGAACCCAGGAGGTGGAGTGTTGCAGTGAGCTGAGATCGCGCCACTGCACTCCAGCCTGGGCGACAGAGCAAAACTCCGTCTAAAAAAAAAAAAAAAACCCGCAAATACTAGTATGTACTCATAGGATTCAATGAATTAACAGTTAGTGCTCAATATGGAAGCTAGTATTATTAACATGCTCATTGTACAGATGTGGTAACTGAGCCTGGAGAATTGATTTGCCTTACATGTATGTGCACACATACAGCAGTAATTAAGTCAGAGCAGGTGACTTGTTCTATATGGCACAAAAGGGCCCAGCAGTGAGTCCAAACCTCAGACTTGTTATACAAGATCCCCATGGAAGAAGCTGGCAGCTGGAAAAGACCCAGAATGGGATTCAAGAGGTTGGGCACTTGGGGGCAACCAGCCTCAGTCATATGCCAAGAAATCTCAGAGAGATCGAGGAATGTGCCAGAGAGGTCTCCAAGCAGGGCAGCCGAGGATGGCAGTTAAGGCATGCAGCCCCTTGATCCTGGGTGGCAGTTGCCAGGATGATCTGAGCATTGCTAGCTGGTGGGCCTTGGGCCTGGGATCCTTCATGGCTGGCCAGGTGTACAACAGCTGTCCAGCAGGCATTTTCCAGGTGCCGCCTGATGTGTAATCAATCTGTGTCTGCCCCACAGCCCAGAAAACACTGGCACAGCCAGGATTTGCTAATCTAAAGTAAATGCCTCAGGAAGATGGGTTTTCATTCGCCTCCCCTCCCCTACCACAAGTATGTAGGTTTACCCTCTTATTACAGGTCTGTGATAATGCAGTCCCGAGGGATTACGGGGCTCATGCTGGGGACCTGCCGGTCAGGGTGCAGCATGAGACTGGTGAGTGTGGCTTCTGGTGTGAGCCTCCTCCATGATGGAGGGAAGAGTCTCCTGGCCAATACAGAGTGGAGACTGGTCAGCAGGGCTTGTCAAAACCCTGAACCCAAATCTCAGCTGCCTTACCAAGGCTTCTAAGGTCCCCTATCATCTGACCTCCTTTCCTGCCATTCTAACCCACACTAGCCGCTCTTCTGTTCCTTGAGTGTGCCTGCAGCCTTCCCAGCCCAGGGTGTTTGAGTGTGCTGCTTCTGCAGCCTGGAATGTCCTTCTAGCCTGGGCAGCAGCCCACCCTCACCTCCATCCACCACCCACTTCTCTCCTCCCATCTGGTGCCTCTGTTATATATTTTTTAGCATACTTTTCTTTCATAGTACTCATTATGGTTGTAATTAAAAGTTACTTGACAAGTCTGTGCCTTTACTACAGAGTAAAAATTATATGAGGGCTGAGACTGTTGACCAGTTTTCCTAGCACTCAGCCCTGCAACTGCCACATAATAATTAATTAATAAACCTTTACTTAATGAATACAAAAACAGAAAGCACCCAAAACTAAGCTTTATAGAGCCCACCATACCTGGCACTGTCACCGAGCTTTCCAGACCCAGTGTCAGGTCAACCTGAACTGCTCTGCTATTTCCCACCTATGCTAATGGGTGGTCATAAAAAAAAAAAAAAAAAGCCAAGAAGGTTGTTCTGACATGAAAAAGGAAAAAGAACCCACCCCACACACAAATCAACATTGCTGGCCTAAAGCTGAGCTGCGTAAGATAAAACAGAGCTATCTGCTGCCCACAAAGCTATTATAGCCCAAACAAGTTAAAACACCGAACCACAGCTCTGAAACACTGAAAACTGCTTACTATCACTATTTTGGCCCAAAGGAAGAAAAAGAGCAATCTTTCAAGCACTACGGACACGCTTTGTTCAAAGTCCAGGAATTTGGCCTTTGTCTTGAGAACCTGGGCTGAATTGGCAACAAACTCTTTACAATTTAATACTTAAAAGGTTGTAAAGGTGGCAACATGGCGGTGCCGTGTAAAGCCCTGGTGCTGGGTGTTTGTGAAGGACTTAGCTTCCATGTGACATCTTCCCTTCCCACACTCTGGCAGCTTTCCACCCTGCAGTCACCGGTCGCTTCCTTCTGGCGTCTGCTCCCTCCCCCGGCCTCCTCTCCTCCTCTCATAAGAAGCTAATCTGGAGACGGTGCTGGGTCTGTGGCCTCCTGCTGGGTCATGGAACTGCAGATGCTTTGCATCCCGGCACACCAGTCTATAAGCCCTTGCCTCCCATCAGGCAATGAACAGTAGATGGAAGAGGCACGATCGTGTGTACTTATAACGGTGGTTCTCAGCAGAACTATGCATATCAGACTGACCTGTGGAACCACAAAAAGAATTTGAGATCAGTGATATCACTAACACTGAGCCAGGGTTTGGGAGACAGGGTCTGGGTAGGTGTGCTTTTGCATCCTGCTGAAAATTACCAAGATATATAGTCCGTATGACCTGGCCTGTGACTTCTGACTACACTATGAAGGAACAGCTTATCATGTCTCCTGCTTATGCTGGAGCCCCTCTGGGCAGCTGAGAACTGCTTTGAAGTGACATCCCCATACTCCTAACAAATGCAACAATGTCCCCGTTGTGACTTATCATTTGACAGGAGGAAGTCACCTACATATGTCATCCAAGCTATGTCCCAACACCTAACAAGCATATATGTGCTGTGTGCTCAGCACCGTTCTACACACTGCATGTATATCATTCCATTTAGGCCTCACAGCAACCTTTCTCATTTTACAAATGAGAAAAGTGAGGTTCAGAGAGGCTGTGGAACTCAGCCAAGATTGTTTAGCTATTGGTGGCAGAGGTGGGATTCAAACCCAGGCAGCATGACTCAAAAACCACACTTTCCATTTCAGGTGCAGGAGCATAAAGAACTTAGCTTGTCCATGTTTTTCTTGGTTTCATTTAGCGACCCAACTATTGAAGGCTCATAGGGCATCACACCAACCTACTGACCACTTTACATCTGGCAAAATGTAAGCGGGCCTGGAGCAGGGCTGCCACGTGTGGGGTACAGGCTATGCCCTGTGGTAGGCTGAGAGGCAGCCCAGGCTCTGCTTGGTTGGGCATGTCCCTCGGTGCAGGGCTGCAGTCCCCGCCAGAAGGAGGCCACTTCTTACTGTGTACAAAGATGCCATATGGGACCACCAGGTAGCCCTGGGGTGAACATTTAAGGGAAATTCAGTATTTTCCATAAATTCTACTTTTAATTCATTTTCTTAAAAAATGTATACTTCAAAGTAATATATGACACTTATGAATATGACTTATTTTGATTTTTATCCCCTTCCATTTCAAGATAATATTGAGTGTATATGTAGGGTTACCATAAGATGGGGGCATAGAAAAGGAATGGTGAAGAGATTAAAGTTGCTGAACTAAAGGAACTGAGACACTCCCAAAGCACTGTTACGTCCATTCTTAAAACAGGGCTCTACGATACTTTAGGATAAGGCATACCACGTCCAGTCTGGTACAGTGGCTACAAGTCTGAACTTTGGTATCTGGGGGACCTGGTTCTGTCATGCTCTGGCTGTGACCTTGTGCAAATTTTAAAAACTTGCACTTCGGTTTCTTCCTCTATAAAATGGGAGCTAACATGAGAAGATACTCAGGTTAACATGAGGACTAAGTGATACCTTTAAAGTGCTTGGCATAGTGTCCGGCATAAAAATCAACATTACTATTATACTAATCATAAACATTAGCTATTATTATTATTACTATTACCAATTAATTCTTAGTCAAAAATGTCAGCAGAAGCAAGTATTAGCTAAGCCTTGGCCCCAGGCCCCAAATTAGGGAATGTGAAATTCCTTAATGGCAGGGACAAATGTCCTGTTTCAATGTGTTCCCAGAGTTCCCCAGACCCCCTCACAGTGCTTGATACCCCATAGGGGCTCATTAATTAATTATTCTTTCTTAATTCAGAGAGCAGTTACACCTGAGCTTTGGCCAACACACACACACACACGCATACACACACATACAGGCATTTAATTACAACTATCATTTAAATAATTTTCTTTCTTTAGTTGCATTGTTAGCCTCTCTTCTAAGCAAATGGAAAAAGGAATTCTTGTTTTTTATTTTTATTTTTTACTGACAGGGTCTCACTCTGCCACCCACGCTGGAGTGCAGTAGCTTGATCATTGCTCACTGTGGCCTCGAACTCCTGGGCTCAAGTGATCCTCCCACCTCAGCTCCTGAGTAGTTAGGATCACAGGTGCCCGCTAACATGCCCAGCTAATTTTTTTATTTCTTTGTAGAGACAGGGTCTTGCCATGTTGCCTAGACTGGTCTTGAACTCCTAGGCATAAGTGATCCTCCCGCTTTGGCCTCCCAAAGTGCTGGGACTGCAGGTGTGAGCCACCACACCAAGCTGGCAGTAACCATTTAAATAAAAAATATTTCAAGTTCACTGTTTATTACCTGTCCCAGTAAAAAGCTTGGTAGAAAGGAGGGTGTTTAAGATAAATACTTAAATCATCAATACATTTCCATTATATGTACTTATCCTCTTAAATCAGAAGGTCACTCAAATTTGGATATAAATTGATGAATAAAAACAAAGCTAGGGTCTTATCTGTGTATTGAGTTACATGTCTGTTTTAGATAAATTCTTTCACCTTCCTAAAGAAGCCTCTCGTGCACTGTTTACAGACTTGACAAATTACATCTGCTCCTTTCTCTTCATACAAAGGGGGTTTTTAATAACATATCAATTTGGTTACAATTTATTTTAGAGAATATTTTGGTGTTTTGGGTTTTTGATTTTAGAACCTTTTTCGTTTAATTCTCCGTTTAATGAATTCATTAGTTTGTATTTTGTTCAGTAAAAAAATAATGAAAAATTTGGGTTCACTTTGGGATTTGGCATGTTTGTTGTGCTTTATTTTAGATTTTGGTTCAAGCTTCCCTTGAAGTCCTTGATTAAATTACCGGGAACTGTCAGATGTAGTCGATAGTTCCAAGCTTTCCTTTCATGTTCTGTGGGGCATCCTTTTTCTTCCTGGATAGAGAGTTATCTTTATCTTCAGAGGTAGAGCACTGCTTACCCACTCCTGGGTTTAAATTACTGTTCCGCTAACTTGCTAGCTATATGCACATGTACAAGTTAATTAGCATCTCTAGACTTGGTTTTTAAAAAAATCTATAAAGTGGACACAGCAGTGTGACCTTGTTCTTACGAGGATTAAACAATACAGATAAAATGTAGTATCTCATTCTATAGATCCTTTTTGCTCTCATAATTTTCCATGAAAATTCCAGAAAACAAACAGAAACCTGTAACTACAGCTTTTTCTCCAGCCCACCTCATTATGATACTAGCAACCAATTAAATGCTCGGCAGTTGAAAGGCATTGGAAGCAGGGTCAGTTTGTAAGTGGGGATTTCCCTAGTGCTGAAGCGCAGAGTTGAGTGGCCTGCAGAGATTCAGGCTTTAAGAGCTTCCTCTAAGTCCTGGCAAGATCAGCTCTGCAGGCCGTATGGTCAGGAGCTGAGGGGCTCAGGCCAGGCTGACCCCAAAAGAAGGGAAGCCAAGGAAAAAGTGCTTGTGGAAGGCACATGCAAAACCAAATTTTTAACAAAATAGGGGACTATAGGTAATACAGTAAGAGTTCATATATTAAGGCCTTGGGAGAATATGTTAATATTTTTAGTACAGTGAAAAAAACCTATTTTTTGATATTTTCATTGTATAAAAAAGTGTTTTTATAATACTTTCAAAGAATAGATACATGCATCATGATGTAATATTGGGATAAATACAGTCAATAACTGTGTGTTAACAGACAAAAAATTAAGTGACTATATTGTTTTGGGGAGCCCTGCATGCCCATTAAGGATAAGGCACCCACACAGCCCCACTGTGAAGAATAAACAGAGAAGAGGTTAGGGGTTCAAACAATCAGAGGGGAGTTTCTACCCCTTGAGTGGCTTTTATAGGCCCACACGTTGCCCCTTCCCATTCAGGGAAAGAGATTGGGCAAATCCGCCCTCAGAGCATCACTTTACCCTGAATTAGATGATTATTCAGTTTCTTCACACACAGAAACATCAGGGCAGCCAGCTTAGGAGTGTTAGGAGACTGGGCTAAGAAGGCCAAAGAATTTCAGCCCAGAAACACTGTTGCCTTCACAGCCTCATCCTGGTCCATCCTCACCTTAGTGGTGAGGGGCCTTTTAAACACAGTAAGGTGACTTATGCTCTGAGAGGCAATGAGTACCAGGCAAGAAGAGGAGGCAGGGCAGAGGGGTGTCCTGGCCCAAGAGGTGGGGCAGGATGCAGGATGAGAAAGGCCAGAGAGAAAGGGATATGGGGCTCCCCCTACCCGGAAAGCCTCTGCTGTCCTCCTGAGTGAACGGTAGGTAGCCCAGTGCTGCAGCATGCTCCTGGAAAGGCCTGGCTCTTTCTGCATTGCTGAACCTGCCCATTCTGCTCTTTCAGGTGTCACGGGCTTAATAACGAGGTTAGAGTCATAAAAGTGAATGCCCCAAGGCAGTTCCTAGCTCTGAGGGCAGGCAGTCCCTCTTAAAAACAGGATTCCTTGGGCAGAGCCCTTCCCCAATGGCAGCTTTTTCAGGGGTTTGTTTCTGGGTTCCTTTGGATTTGATGACCACAGCCCATCCCTAGTTCACAATGCTGTGTCCACAAGATGGTGCTGAGACCACACAAAGAAATGCTCCTAGGTCCCAGGTAGCCAGTCATTCAGTCCCAAGACCTTTCTCAAAATTGGCAGATGAGCAAGCATCACTTCACTAGGACCAGAGCCTGAGGTGTTTTAGATAACAAAAAGCACAGAGGTCATGATGCTTAGTGGAACATGCACTCTGACTCATTCTTATTTGCCACAAATGGATTTTAGAGATTCTTCAGATGGGGAGTGGGGTGGGGGGCTGAGGATGGCTCCAGCCAGTGTGTGAATCTCCTAGTTAGAGATGTCCCCACCAGGAAGGGAGCAACTGAGGGGCCCTCAACTGTAGCCTTTGCCATACGACAGCCCTTTGAATGTTTACCCTTTCCTGGGCTATATATCTCCAATTTCTTCAGCTACTCCCTTGTAACAACAAAAACAATACAAAACAAAAAAACCAAAAACTTTACAGAAAAGCCTAAGATCTCATAGTGTGACCAAAAGAAGTTTCTAGACTCCTTGGTGGGTGTGGTAGCTCACACCTGTAATCCTAGCACTTTGGAAGGCCGAGGCAGGAAGACTGCTTACGGTCAAGAGTTCAAGACCAACCTGGCCAACATAGCAAGACCCAGTCTTAGTTAAAAACAGAAAAAAAAA
>NW_012118043.1:5382226-5401145 GCF_000951035.1 Colobus angolensis palliatus
TTTTTTTTTTTTTTTTTAACTGAAACTCAAAATTTCCCTTGTTTATTCTGGTTAAACTTAATTGTGTTTACTTTATCCATCCTTTCTCTGCCTGTTGAGGTATTTTAGAATGTCAATTCTATCTTAAAATACATCTACTGATCACTTAACATACTCTACTGATTCCTGATCTAGAAGCTTTCAGTAAGTTCAGGACAGTGATGACTGTGATAAAAAAGACATGACTGTATTCTAGCTCACCTCCACAGAGCAGCAGAATGGGATCATTCTTCTTCCCCAAAAATCATATTTTGAGATCAGTACTGTTATACTTAGAAAATATTTTTAAATCTATTAGAATAAGAAAAGAGAAAGCCTTGGCTTCATCTTTAAAGAAGGAAACTGAGCCGGGCGCGGTGGCTCAAGCCTGTAATCCCAGCACTTTGGGAGGCCGAGACGGGCGGATCACAAAGTCAGGAGATCGAGACCATCCTGGCAAAAAATACAAAAAAACTAGCCGGGCGAGGTGGCGGGCGCCTGTAGTCCCAGCTACTCGGGAGGCTGAGGCAGGAGAATGGCGTAAACCCGGGAGGCGGAGCTTGCAGTGAGCTGAGATTGCGCCACTGCACTCCAGCCTGGGTGACAGAGCGAGACTCCATCTCAAAAAAAAAAAAAAAAAAAAAGAAGGAAACTGAGCACACAGCATCAGGATGTGACCCTGTACGAAGCAGTTCTGAACAGCTTAATCCATCAGTATGTTTGGAATCAAGATACTGAGGCCACAAGGCAAGTGAGCTCTTGAACTCAGATCCAGAAAGTTTCAGAGCTCCTGGGAACAGAATTGCTGGGAATAACCTAAGAATAAAAGATCAAGATATCAAGCTCCCTGGAGCTGATTCGTGGTCTCTGGGCTGGTCTTTGGTTACAGGTGACCCAGTGCAAAACTCCAACCAATTACATTCTCTCAGCTCCACGGTTTCAAAAACACAGCAAGACTCTAATTTTCAACTGTTCTTCTGTATTCCCTCATTCCCCCTAAGTAGCTCATTCCAATTGTTTTTCTTGGGCTCACATCCCAGCATCCTTGTGCCCCACCCTGCCTGGAATTCAGGCAGCCTGCGATTGTTTCAGCGCCCATATCCGCTTACCCAGCAGAACACCACCTTCCTCATCCTGACTCCTCCCAAAGGCCAACCTTGTCAACCCAAACACAGAACAAAGACAAAAACACCCGGCCTTATTCCTGTGTAGCCTTGTACCATTTGCAAATCATTTTTTTGTTTTTAGATGGAGTTGTACTCTTGTCACCCATGCTGGAGTGCAATGGCACAATCTTGGCTCACCGCAACCTCCGCCTCCTGGGTTCAAGCGATTCTCCTGCCTCAGCCTTCCCGAGTAGCTGGGATTATAGGCATGCGCCACCACACTTGGCTAATTTTGTATTTTTAGTAGAGATGGGGTTTCTCCATGTTGGTCAGGCTGGTTTCGAACTCCTGACCTCAGATGATCTGCCTGCCTTGGCCTCCCAAAGTGCTGGGATTACAGGCGTGAGCCACTGCGCTTGGTCTACAAATCACTTTCATACACGCCACCTTATTTTCCTTCTCACAATGCTACTGCAGGCAGGGAAACTGTATTTCCATTTCAAAGATGGGATACCAAGGCTCAGAAAAATGAAGACAAAGTCCCAGCATCACATCACTTGTCACTGGAAAGGCTGGGTTTTCAGCCCTGATCTTGTGACTCTGAGCTTCAAACTAACTTCTAACATACTTAAATGGAAGACTAGATTTGTGTGATTCTAAACATTAGCAAATATAAACCACCATCTCATCTTTGGATTGGTATGCTTAACAGTTGTGCTTGTTTTATGCCAAATTCAGTGTCAAACATGTATCTGCCACTCAAAAAAACTACATATGTGATATGGTTTGAGTTTGTGTCCCTGCCCAAATCTCATGTTGAACTGGAGGAGGGGCCTGGTGGGAGGTGACTGGATCATGGGGGTGGATTTCCTCCTTGCTATTCTCCTGATAGTGAGTTTTTACAAGATGTGATGGTTTAAAAGTGTGTGGCACTTCCCCCTTTGCTCTCTCTCTCCTGACGCCATGTGAAGAAGATGCCTGGTTCCCCTTTACCTTCCACCACGATTAAGTTTCCTGAGGCCTCCCAGTCATGCTTCCCGTTAAGCCTGCAAAACTGTGAGTCAATTAAAACTGTTTTCTTCATAAAGTACTCGGTCTCAGGTAGTTCTTTACAGCAGTGTGTAAACAGACTAATACAATATGGTTAGCTATTTTTACCAACAAAATCAGTTTTTCCTGATCAGCCTATAGCATGCCATTAACACACTGTTGGCCAGGTGATCATGTAAATATTCTACTTTGTATTTTCTACCATCTTGCATTACTTGATCACACAGCATTTTGTTTAACTTGTTCTATAAAATGAGAATAACACCTGAGAAGATTATTGTGATAGCTGAAGAAGGCAGTGAATATAGAGACTTTAGCTAGCAAATATTCAATTAATGGTACACCATATTACTACCACTAACACATTTTCAATGCTTTCATTAAAATCAAGCAGAGTTTTGTTTTCTTAACAAGTATCTGATGAGGTATAAAGCAGCATCAGTAGAATAATTCAAAGAAACAGAATGATTTCCTCTCCTTGGCCTTTTTGAATCCTTTATTTCTTCCCTCATTCAGCAACCTCCTGGAGCCCACTCTCCAATGGAGGAGAGGGACGTGCAGACAGTTCCTATGATGATGAGAGTGCTCCACCGATGGGGCATCCAGGGCTCGGGAGGAAGCAGCCTTAAACTGGGGAAGAGGAGTCAGGGCAAGGGAGGTGGGGCTCGCTCTTGAAGGATAGGGAGAATTTCCTTGGAATCCAAGAGGGAAAAAGGCATTCTTTTGTAGGAAGAGGTCTAAGCAAAGGCAAGAATGATGCACTTGGGGAGGGGCAAACAGGTGGGATGGCTGCCCCACAGCCACGTGCAGGGGCATGTTAGGAGATGGGGAGGAACCCTGGTGGGGCCTGGTCATGAAAAATTTCCAATATTGGATGAGTTTGGACCTTATCCTCTAGTCCCATAGTTCTCACCCCTTAACACATACTGAAATCGCCTTTGGAAACTTGAGAAGACACCAATACACAGGCCCCAATTCAAGATTCTGATTTGTTGAGTCCTGGGCGGGGGGGGGCTGAGTATTGGGCTTTTTATTTATTTATTTATTTATTGAGATGGAGTCTCGCTCTGTCACCAGGCCGGAGTGCAATGGCGTGATCTCGGCTCACTGTAACCTCTGCCTCCTGGGTTCAAGCCATTCTCCTGCCTCAGCCTCCTGAGTAGCTGAGACTACAGGCATGCACCACCACACCAGTACATACTACACTAATTTTTGTATTTTTAGTAAAGATGGGGTTTCACCATGCTGGCCAGGGTGGTCTCCATCTCTTGATCTTGC
Source organism: Colobus angolensis palliatus (assembly GCF_000951035.1). Taxonomy (NCBI): domain Eukaryota; kingdom Metazoa; phylum Chordata; class Mammalia; order Primates; family Cercopithecidae; genus Colobus; species Colobus angolensis. The sequence continues at coordinate 5,385,679 of NW_012118043.1, forward strand.
CTGCCTCAGCCTCCCAAAGTGCTGGGATTACAGGCGTGAGCCACTGCACCCAGCCTGGGCTTTTAAAATAAGCTCTCCATGTACAACTTGAGCAACGGCAAGCCATTTAAAAGATTTAATACGGGAATGATTTGACAAATTTGCAGACAGGTCACTCTGAAAGCAGTTTGTGAGAAGGGTGTTTGGAGAAAGTCTGAAAAGAAGGCAAAGAGACATGTGGGGACGAAAGAAGGGGGACAATTTGAAAGCTATTTGAATGGAAGAATCGACTAATTGGAAATTAGGGGCAAGGCAGTGGGGCAAGAATGATTGACGTGCCAGTTCTACTGCATCTAGATGTGCCACTAACAGGTGGGGAGCCCAGATCAAAGAGCTGGTTTGGGAGGAGGATAATGAAGTTTGTGAAGTCTGAGCTCCCTCTGAGAAGCCTGAGAAAATGCAGGTGGCTCCCTCAATCAACAGACATACAAAATGGACTTTAGTGCTGAAAGGGAGCTGGAGTGAAGATTCAGATGTGCAGTGCAATGACGTATGGGAGGTGGCTGCAAACATGAGCATGAATTTTGCCCAAGTTGAAGTAAACTGGATGAAAAGAAAATAGGGCTAAAGGGGGAGCACGAACAATGGATGCTGGTGCATCAGAACCACCTGCAGACCCTTACTACAATTTCATTTCTTCATGTCACTCTAGACTGACCGAATCTGGTAAGCCCCAGAATCTCATTTCTAATAAGCTCTCTTGTGCTGCAGGATCAAGGCTAGGTTTGGACACTGTACTTGTTTCCTGGGGCCACTGTAACAAATTACCTCAAACTTGGTGACTTAAAACAACAGAAATTCATTATCTCACAATTCTGGAAGCCAGATGTCCAAAATCAAGGAGTCAGCAGGGCTGTGCTCTCTGTGAGGGCTGCACGGGGAGAATCCTTCCTTGCCTCTTCTAGTTTCTGGTGGCTCCAGTCTCTCCTTGGCCTGTGGCTGCGTAATGCTCATCTCTGCCTTCATCTGCACATGGCCTTCTCCTTTATACAAGTGTCTCTTATAAGGACACTTGTCATTGGCTTTAGAGTCCACCTCTCATCTCAGAATCCTTAATTACATCTGCGAAAACCCTTTTCCCAAATGAGGTCACACTCATGGGTTCTGGGACATGGACACATCTTTTGGGGGGCAGCCATTCAACCCATTACTGACACCATGGCAGTAGCTCACATGAATGAACGTGAGAGGGAGCTGGAATCCAGAACTCCATGCTAAGCTTCCTGACAGTGGTAGGAAGAGGAAGAAGAGAGGAAGGGAGAGCAAGCCAGCTCAGAGACCCCTAAGATATCCAGCTGCACTCCCAAGTTGTGTTCTGCTCAAGGGACCACAGGCCACTGTGAGTTCAGGGCAAAAGACCACCTGAGAGTACTCCACAGAATGGAAAAAAAAATCCCAACAATCATAAATTCACAAAAAGCCAGGCCATGCTACCCTCAAAATGTAGGCAAGAACTTGGAAGGGCTGAAAAGGCTTTTAATTCATTTTTAAACTAGATTAATGCAATATGAAGTTGGAATTTCCTAAGATTCTGCAGCCCTTTTCTCACCACCCTAGTAGTTTCCAGTCCAGACAGGTCACCAAGGCAGCATGGGATTAATTTTCTGTCTTTCCCATTGTTTTCTTAGGAGCAGGCAATGCCCTCAGCCATGAACATTAAAGAAGTTCAGTTACACCTCCCTTTTCACCACCTACAAGGGTCCCATAAATATTCACTGAGAGCAGATCACCCCTCATTTTTATACTGATACACGTTCCACCATTAAAATCCTACATTATTTGTGTCAGTTCCCTGATACACAAAGGTTTTCTGTCCCCTAAAACAGGACTTTCCCTGCTTGGCAACAGGGTTTCCAAGGCCAGAAGGTCAGTGGGGGCTGGAGATGGTAGAAAGGAATGAGGCACTATAAGATTAAACTCACAACCAGGGGACAACAGGAGTCTTCAGAATCAGATTCTTAATGTGGTAAATATCACCCCATCATACATTTCTACAGCAGGGCTTAAAAGGCACAACCCTCAACCCCACCCCCTAAGACCAAAGCATCCAATCCACCTCCTAGTTAGCAAGTCCACAATCTTACATAGGTCAATCTCTATGTCAGTCTGTCTCTGTGCTTCACCCGAGTGTCTAGAGCAGCACTCCTCAAATGTCAATGTGTGTAAGTCAGCTGAGGATCTTGTTAAGTGCATTTTCTGACACAGTGGGTCTGGGGTAGGGCTCGAGGCTCTGTATTTCTAATGGATTCCCAGAGGATGTCCATGCTGCCAGTCTGAGGACCACACTTGGGGTAGCAAATGTCAGGTCTCCAGTGCAGCAGCATCTGATGGCTTTTCTTTGGTCAAGTCATCCTGGAACAAGTTTCTAGAATGATTCTACCCTGGCCCCCCTAGAGTCCAGTCCACATAGCATAAGCCCTACAACTTCACTTACAATGGCAGACACTTGTATTTCTAATAAAAGCCCAACTCCTACAATGGAAATGGGTGACATAAACAGGACAAATTCCAGAAAAGGGTCTTGTATGTCTGGTCCATCTTCATCTATGTCAAGGTGGAGATGGCTGAGGTACCCCTGAAGATGTGGTTTAAATGGAGTGTAGGGAAACCAAGTTCCCTGACCTCTGGTGAAATAATAGCTAGAATGGAAATGATGATGATGATGATGCCAGTAACAAGAAAAGCTAACACTGACTGGGCACCTTTTACATCCCAGGCCCTGGGCTATGTGCGTCAAAGACATTATGACTCAGCACCAAGAAAGAAAGGGCAGGGTTAAAAGATGTGTAGAAAAGAGGGAAAGCATTGTAAATTCCAGGGTTTGTGGAAGGTCAATAAAGTGTCAACAGAGGGAGAGAGGACAATTCTCAGATTGTCCCAGTCTAGGACTAGTTAGGAAGTCACTGTTTGATATTTCAGAAAACATCCTTGGACCAAACACACCAAAGGCCAAGTATCTCAGGACATATCTGCTGTCCCTTGCTGTCATCCATCACCTGATGCCATCCAGGTTAGCTTTTACAGGCTTGGTTCCATGCAGCTGCCTTAAGAGGGACATGCCTGGACATGGAGGGGCTTCCTCCGATGTTCTTCCTGTCTCACCCTGGGATCAGTACACTGAGCACTGGGCAACTTAGTCAGGGCTGCTCTGTCTGAAGCCTTCCAGATGTGCCTGGACACAAATACTATGCTCTGCTACTGACCCCACTGACATAATACTTTGCCGTATGAAATGGACATAGTTATATCCGAAGTGACGGACTTATTTGTGGTGAGATGGAGAAGGTTCAATGGCCTTTACTTTTCCCTGGGCTGGGCCTCAGATAGCTTCAAGCCCAACGCTCTGCAGGAGAAGACTGGGCAGGTTGCCACTGAGGGAATTCAGATCAGTGGACTGAGTCAAATTGCATGCAACTGCCATGCAAGAAGCAGCCCATAGGCTCCATTCGGCCTGCAGATGCTCTCATCAGGCCCCGATCTATGTGAAAAAGTCTCAAACCTCCAGTTTGCCACAATCTAACCACTTGCTTACCTTCTCATACCAAGCCCACATTTAACGTTCAGATTACCTTCCTGTTCCTGTATGTGAGTTTTAGATCTTAGTCTATAAAAATGTAAGTATAAATCACGTGTAGGTTTTGTTCTGCCCGTGAAATTTTAATCTCTGCACTGTGGTTCATTGTCCTAAAATTTAAATGCTGAGATGTCAGTATTCAAGTTTTCAAAACTCTCAGAGTGCTTCGTCCTAACAAAGGACAGGTGTTGAAAAGCCTTACCACAGAATATATTTGGGTGACATACTATTTCTTAAGGATTCCTTTAGTTTGTCCATTCCTATGGGAAAAATTTCCCTACATAAATCCTCAGAGGCAGAGTGGCAAATATCAAACTCTTCACTTTGCTGCAGTCAGTCACATTAATGATAGTCTGTTCAAGCTTCAAGAAAAAGGGATACCTAACTCCTAATAAGCATTTCATGAAATCAGATTTTCTATCAGAGGCACTCAGCTCTCCTTCTTTAAAACAAGCGTCCCACAAGTCATCATGAGCAGGTGTGTAACGGGAAGCAACACTCACTGAGCTTTTATCGGTTCCAGTATCCTGAGCTGACATCATGCTCCCTCCTGGGTTACAGTATGTGGGAGCTGACATCATGCTCCATCACTGTGTCACACAAATACAACAGTTCCAAAAAACAGATCACAGAAACAGGGCCTGGACCATCCAGCTGTCAGGTGTTCAAAACAATAGGGTCAACACCATGAAGCATCTCCACCAAGATCACAAGTACCCTCAAGGAATCCGCAGAACTGCTCAATGAAAATGGTGGCTAAACCCAGGAAGCAGATTTCAGCTTTAGTGACATCAGGGGGATGTGCAGCTGATCCCTCACTCCGGGGAGCATTCTGAGCAGTCTGGGGCATGAGGACCTCCTGCTGGAAGGCGGCTGAGGCTCTGGGCCGGGTGTTCCCCACCTCCTCCCCACTGTCAACAGATACCTGGCTCCAGGCGCAAAATGCCAACATACAGAGATTATCTGTATGGGCCTGGGCCCTCAGATATTTATTTAAGTCCACGTACACACTTTCCCTGCACAAACATTTTCTTCTTCCCCATTTCCCACAATTCCTCCTCCCATGTTTCCAGTTTGAAGCCACTGCTGGCAACACTACGACCTCTGGAGGGAGGCCAGGCCTGGCAGCACAGAGCTCGAATGCAGCACAGGATTGTGAAAGTTGCCTCTTCATAGGCTCAGGAGACGCAGGCGCTTGGCAGAGCTGTCAAGCAAGCCCACCAGTAGGTCTGAGGTACAAGGAGAGGCACAGAGGCTTTCCTACTATGGAAAAGTGACAAAAACTCTGGCCAGTCTTTTGAATGGATGAACAATGGTTCAGACAAAAAAAAAAAAAAAATTCGAGTGGAAAACATTGTGGGGGAGTGGGGAAGAATATTAAGGGAGCTACGTTCCAGTCAGCTGTTGCCAATTTCACCCCAAAAGAAATTTAATAGAAACAGAAGGAAAGTTTCTGGCAGTAGTCAGGTACCTACATAGTTCCCCTATTCACCTAGTTTAGGGCAGAATTATCTGAGCAGAAGGAGCTATGACGTTGGTAAATAAGTTGTCTACATTAAAAAATAAATAAAACTCCCCACGCAAACTCCAAACCACTGCAGGTAAACACTCGCAATATGTTGTTTAGAAAAATTATGCTTTAAATATACTGATCTAAAAAAAAAAAAAATCGAAAGAACAGACTGTTCTGTAGAATAGCTTGAGTTTCTGCCTGTGCTTTCATTTTAGAAAACAAATGCTCATAGACCTCACAGCGGGAGGAGTTTCACACAGGGATTCAGCTCACAGAAAATGGCCACCGGCTTTGAGAGACCTTAACACAACAAACAGGGCACCCAAGAGACCTTTTGGGAATACGAGGCACTTGCCTTTCACAAGGGTAATCGTCTAGAGATACACAAAACCCCCTTTTTTTTCCTTCCCGACCAGTAATATAAATCATGGCCTCCCAAGTACTTGTTTACAGAATACCACAATGACTAATTACCAGAACTTTTCTTATTCTCTCTGAGCAAAGGAACCTCATGGGAGAAAAAAAAAAAAATAGGTCATTTTTAATGTAAGGGAGTTGCTAGGATTGGAGGTAAGACAACTATTTAAACTTCATAAAAGGAAAAAAAAAAAACCTCAAAAAGTATTTTCTAAAATAGAGAAAGGCGCAAATCTTCTTATCAGAAACGCATTATAAATAGAAAAGAAACTCTTAAAAGAGATTGTTCAAATGTGACAAAAAGCTCTCGGTTTCCTGAAAATGTCAAAAACAAAAACAAATATTGACAATACTCTAAATATCCAACAGACAGGGTAAGAACTTCACTTAGAAGCAAATTTCCATTTAGGTAATTTACCGTGCTTCTGTGCACAGAGTTGCTTTACACTGTGTAGTCACTGAAGACACTCCAGAACTGCTAGACCTTCACAGGAAAAATTTTAAAGGTCAGGGTTTTTTTTTCTTTCTCTAGTTAGCACAGCACTCCGGGGCAGCCAGTTCTCTAACGTCTGAGTAAAACCCTACACAGGGCTTCATTTCAGTGCCACGTCATGGCTTTTGCAGACTATCTTCTTGCCTCTGCTTCCTCAAAGTGGTCCTTCTGTCCCCTCCCATTAAAGCAAAGGTGGAACTTGCATTAATCCAAGAGAAGGGCTGAACACACCGCAGAAGGCATGGTTCAGCCACAGGCGCCGGTTACGGCTACACTGTAAATCTCTTCCACCAAAGAGCATCAAAGACCCGCACGGAGACCTTGAGAAACCTTGCTCTTTGAGCTCAAGTCAGGGACTAGAAGACCAGACTAAATAGGTTTAAGCAGGGACAGACCAGAATGCTGAGTAGGTTTTTCAAAAAGGGAATCCTCATTTAGGTGTCTGGGAGCCAGTCACTGTGCTATTAGAACTAATCGGAAATCTCCATGCTTACACGAAATGCACAAAAGTATGGGGAGACTGATCTGAATATGCGGGTCTCCCTTGCCTGGCAAGATAATAAATTCATCTTTGTTTGGACTGAATTGGTCGTCTTATTATCTAATTGTAATCAACTCTACAAATAGTCAGAAGTTGTTCTAACACATGAACAGGAAAAATAACATAAATAAAACAGGGCCTAGAAACAATATCCAACTCACAAAGCAGGAAGTGACAGCTCATATCTGTCTCACCTTGCACAAAGCTGCCTTCATGGGTTGCTGAAATAATCCCAGGATACCCTTCCAGGACTTAAATAGCCACTGGAGTTCTCACGAAAATGCATCCTGGTATGAACGCTCACAGTAGTGGCCAGAAAAACTGGTGCGCAAGCTGGGTCTTCCTCCCTCCCCGAGAAAATGTTTAATTTCTTTCAATATTAAGTTATAACATAGCTTAGGAATTTTCATTTACACAAAAGAGGAGAAATGTTTTTGTAAGATGGAAAACAGCCTTCTGCCTCTCCCAGGTCAAAAAGAAATTTGCTTGACTATCTTAATTGGCAGAAACCCAAGGGCTCCAACTGGACCGGAAGCTTTGCATCACGGTGTCCTACTGCGTGTGTCTGCTGGAAGTCCAGCAGATGTCATGGTCAGCTCGCTCTCATGGGACAGTGCCAGTCCTTCTTTAAGCTTTGCTGCTGACCGCCATCACCTGCTTTTCTGATAACCCGCCTGTTTCTGGCAGACTGGGCCTAGGACAGTGGGTTCTGTGCCCACTTTGCCACTAATGATGTGGCCTTGAGCAAGTCCTAAGACTTCTCTGGACATTTCTTTCCTTATCTGGAAGGCAAAGAGGTTGGGCTAGTTTATTTCCCAGGTTCCCTATAAGCATTATATTTGAAAACCATGATTCCCAGCCAGTCCCAATCCTTCTGTAAGAGTCTTCATTCCCTCAAAAATGGACAATCTCCCACCCTTAAATTCAGGCACTTTCCTCAAAAGTGTAGAGGGTAAAGGCAGAAGCCAAAGTCTGGCTAATATCGGCATATCTATGAGGACAGGAGGGAGCTGCTACATTGAGACCCCTGGGAGACCTCAGACTGAGTCCCTGCCCCTGCTTGTCCCAGCACCTCTGCTTTTCTGCTCGAAAGAAAATGAAGTACTACACCTTAGAGCCGGAAGGAAACAGCCATCATTGAGCGAAACCTTCTCTGGTTACAGGTGAGGAAACCAAACAAGCAAAGTCATGCTGGGAACAATTCCTAGGCCTCCCCTCTGGATTCTCACGGATGTCTTTCTTCTCACCCCAACCCAGCCCTGCAGGCGCTCTGGGCAATTTTCCTAGCCCCCTGCGGAGTTCCTCAGGGCCTCAGAGGGTAATCAACAAACATTTACTTAGCCCTCTGGGCAATCCCCCAAGGAGTAGTTTTAAACTTCCAACTGGTATAGGCTCTGGGAACATTTAGCCCAGCACAGTGACAGTGACAGCTATAGCAAGACACAAATTAATTGATCTTATCAGTGTGGAACTCCATTGGTATTTTACTCTAAAAGAAAAGCTTGTAGCAGGCAGACAGTAGATAAGGATAGGTTAGGGAGATAGGGAGGCTCCATGAGGCTGGGGTTCTGATCTCCTACCTGGCAGGTAGTTGATACTAAGTAAATATTTGTTGAACAAATTCAAATTTGCACATTATCTCTGCTCCATTTGCTTCTTGTCAAAAAGTCTGAGGTTACAATAATATTAAGGATGAGGATCTCTGAGCCTCTCAGTTAAAATCAGGAACAGGCCGGGCGTGATGGCTCAAGCCTGTAATCCCAGCACTTTGGGAGGCCGAGACGGGTGGATCACGAGGTCAGGAGATCGAGACCATCCTGGCTAACACGGTGAAACCCCGTCTCTACTAAAAAAATACAAAAAACTAGCCGGGTGAGGTGGCAGGTGCCTGTAGTTCCAGCTACTTGGGAGGCTGAGGCAGGAGAATGGCATAAACCCAGGAGGCGGAACTTGCAGTGAGCTGAGATCCAGCCACTGCACTCCAGCCTGGGTGACAGAGCGAGACTCTGTCTCAAAAAAAAAAAAAAAAAAATCAGGAACAAACACTGGTTTCATACTCTCACTATGTGGCTGGGGAGGCAGCCCAGAGTGTGGAGAGAAGAGGCTGGCCTTGTGAGTCAGACAGACCCCAGGGTGTAACAATCTCATCTCAGGATGGGCACGGTGGCTCACGTCTGTAATCTCAGCACTTTGGGAGGCTGAAGCTGGTGTATCACCTGAGGTCAGGAGTTCGAGACCAGCCTGGCCAACGTGGTGAAATCCCATCTCTACTAAAAACACAGAAATTAGCTGGGCATAGTGGCAGTCAACTGTAATGCCAACTACTTAGGAGGCTGAGACAGGAGAATCACTTGAACCTGGGAGGCAAAGGTTGCAGTGAGCTGAGATAGCACCACTGCACTCCAGCCTGGGCAACAAGAGTGAAACTCCATCTTAAAAAATAATAATTAAAAAAAAAAAAACCTCTAATCTCTACAACCTTGGCTGTAGTTGTTGAGTTTCTTTTTGCTTCACTTGCCACACCATGTTGTCTGAGGTTCTAAAAGATGGCAGAGATAATGCATATAAGGTATAGACCTAACTCCATGAATGTCAGTTCCATCCTCTTTCCTTGGAGCTGTGGGTATAGAGAGAGAAAGTTTGTTTCTAGGAAAGGCTCCAGGCAATCAGCATCCTCCTCCAAAGAGGCAAACCAGCAAAAGGATGCTGACATCATTTTAAAATGACTCAATATAGTTTTCATAAATATATTCCCACTACATCATCTTATTTCTAAATTATGCGTAGAGAACATAAAGAGCAATTCAACATACATGTCAAATGTTTTATACTTTCCATATCTAAGTTAAACACCAAACATGTCTATATACCTCAATCCTTTGTTGTGAATAAACAAAGAGAGGAGCTAGAACTAGGAAGAAAAAAAGGATACATTCTTTCTCTCTCTCTCTCTCTCTCTTTTTTTCTTGAGATGGAGTGTTGCTCTGTCACCCAGGCTGGAGTGCAGTGGTGCGATCTTAGCTCACTGCAACCTCTGCCTCCCGGGTTCAAGTGATTCTCCTGCTTCAGCCTCCTTGGTAGCTGGGGCTACAGGTGTGTGCCACCATGCCTGGCTAATTTTTGTATTTTTAGTAGAGACGGGGTTTTGCCACGTTGGCCAGGCTGGTCTCGAACTCCTGAACTCAGGTCATTCATCAGCCTTGGCCTCCCACAGTGCTGGGATTACAGGCATGAGCCACTGTGCTCGGCCAAATTATTTTTTCATCTATAAAATGGAGTTGGGATAGATGAAGAATATGAACTTTAGCCTAAAAATTAAGTGACTTTAAGATGCAGAGATTGAGGGAAATAATATAATGACAGAGATGTTTATCTACCAGCAGAGTCATGTAGAATAATTTAATGGCATGACTGTGTAGTGTTGTCACTATATATATTGCTAACAAACAAGTGACAGTGGTTTTGCAAACTCTGGCCATGGGACAGGGTGTCATCACTTATTCCACAGAAAAGAAACTGGTTTGCAGGCAGCATGTTACACAGTACTGTGATCACACAGCAGAGAGCAATGAGATGATGTGGGGCAGGAGGGTGCAATAATACCACCATTCCCTGACTCTCTGGAAAGTATTTGCTTTTATCTGATTATGCATATAATCCATTAACATTAATGACATAAAAATTTTGAGCATAGACTTATCTCTGGTAGAAACACGATTTGAAACTAGTATCTCAAATCTCAGGTTTATCTTTTCCTCTGCTTCACAGAAGTTGGTAATTGTTAATCTTCATCACCAGCCATGACAGTGCTGTTTAAAATGCAGATTCCCTTGCCCCACCTGGGAATCTACATTTTGACAAGCTCCCCAGGTGGATTCTTGTCCATACTAAATTGATGGTCACTGGGACTAACCCAGAATAAATCAGTGGTAATAGGAGGTGTGTGCTTTCCATGATAAAATTAACAAATTAAAATGAGTCTTTAAGATAAGGCTTTATGTGTAGATGCACATTATATAAATTTATGTATCTATACAAGGTTGTGAGGGGAAGGGAATCAATATTAATTAATTGCCTGCTACGGTATATAGAGATCCTGACCAAATTATATGTTAGTCAGTCTTCCAAATAATCCTATATGAGTTATGGAGGGAAAAAGTCAGGCTTAGAGAGAAACTCTTCTAAAGTCACAAGTCTGGAAAGTGGCCCAGCTAGGTTGTGAAACTAGATTTATCTGACCCCAGTCTCCTCATTCCATTGTACTAAGCTCATATGCACGTGAAAACACGCAGACACGCATATGTCATACAATAGCCATATGGTAAAAGGCAATGGAATTACATTATTGTTAGAAACTTTTTGCATCAACGGAAATGTAGTTTTTAAAGGACTCATTCTATTAAGGGATATTCTTTAATTTGTATGCTGACAACAGAATATAGTGTATGACTACTATTAAAATCACATTTAACAGCTTGAATTTTCATAATCAGAAACATGTTCAGAAACATAATCAGAAACATGGGATTTGCCAGGGACAAATTTAAGAGTGATTCTTGATTTGTGTAAGCTACACACTTATGTAAATTAATATTCATCATATACGTCATACTACCTTAAAAAGGAAAACACCAACAATGCAACTTCACACTTGTCAATCCAAGAGTCTTCCTAAGCTCATCCCTCACCTTCCAGGGTCTGACGTACCTGGCTCCCTCCATTGGGAACCTCCTTCCGCTGGCTTCTGGAGTTGCGTTCCTCCATGGTTCTTCCTTACTATCTTGCCAGACTTCTATCTGCCTCCCTGGATCTTCCATTCTTTTCTCAAAAGGTTCCATCCTCAACCATTTTCCCCCTATATTCTCTCTCAAAAATCTCTTTTCCCGTCTCTTGATATTCTCTCTCAAAAATCTATTTTCCTGTCTCTTGACTTTTTGTTATAAACCGAAGACTCCCAAATGAGCCCTGGCCTTCCTGTGGAGCGCAAAGCCCCCTTCTGCCTGGGAGACAGCATGTTTCAACACTGCAAACACAGCACCTCTAAAATGCAGCTCCTTACCTCCTTCTGAGTTTCTTCCATGGGTAGTACTGCTCTGGAAATCGCAGTGTCAGCTTTAGCTGTTCCTTCTCCACTGACACATCAGATTCTGTCAGTTCTTCCCTCTGCATCTGTTCCTTTCCCATTTCATTGTTGTCAACCATTTCAGGCCTTTCCTGCCCCTCTTTTTCCCTGGTGGGTCATAGCAGCTTAACTGGCCTTCTGGCCTCTAGTTTCTGCCCTGCCTCTCCTCCTGATCTCCCCCAAGCTACTCACAAGAGCCTGGTCCTGAAGCACAACCAAAACACTCCCCTGTTCAAGTATCTTTAATGACACCTATTGGTTAATGCATTCACATTTCCTAATTGGCATTCAAGACTGTATCATTTGGCACCGAATGTTCTACAGTTTTGATGCCTGTATATAGACCAGTTCTAACTCAATTGGACTTGACCCTTTTCCCTGAATATGCTCCATGTTTCTCCATCTCCTACTAGTCCTCCTATCTCAAATGCCTCTTCCCCGTTCTTTTATTGAAATGCCACATCATTCAAGGACTTGCTTAGATGCTTTTTCTTAAGAGCCTCTTGACTGCTAGGGATAAAAGGGACCCCTTCCTCCTCAAATTACCAAAATATCTTCTTTTTGCATTTATCACATGGTTATTTCTGCATATCTTCTTTCCTCAACAGAGTCTGAGAACGAAGAGACCAGATTTTTGTGGCAGTTGAATTCTCCATTCTCTCTAGCACAGTCATACTTGTAGTAGATTGCTGTACAGCATTCATAGAACACCTTAAAGTTTACAAAGCATGTTCACATTCAACATCTCATTTGTTTTATTTGGGGATTAAGTTGTTACAGGTAGCATTCAAGTCTTGCAATTTGATTTCTGTGGCTTATTGCAATTCTTAGAGCTATCTCTAATTTTCTACCTTATAAATTAAACAAACATATTTCTTAAATTACTTTACTTTTGAATACCCACAGTCTTCTGTGGCCTACAAAGCTAAGAGAAGAGAACGTTTCAAATCAAACAAAACCCCCTTGCCAAACTGCTTTTTCTTGGATTCTGAGTTAAAGGTACAAATAAAAAGGCCTCTATAAGCACGTAACAAGAATGACAAAATCAAAATTTTAAAGAGAAGTGTGAAATTTCTTTCTAAAGATATTAAGACTTTTTAAATGGCTTTCCTATATACCCATTTGGAATTCTACGTATAGGTCAATCTCCAACATCCATGAGCTGCCGTTTCAGCATATTAACAATAGAAAATTGCTAACAGTTGAACAACACATTCTTTGCTAAGAGACTGGAAATGACTAATACGATTGTAAAAACAAATCTTTCTGGTCTTGAGTACCCAAGTGCCTTGTAGAAGCTCAATAAACATTTGTTGATGAAAAATAAATGAATGAATTCAGAGAAGGCCTTACTATCACTTATAAATTGAGGGCATAAGTTTTAATAGACGGGCGGAAGTATAGATTTAAGTGGAGAAGAAAGAAAAATTGAATTTAGAGGTAGAAATTTTGGTATGTCTATGACTCTGGTCTGTCCCTGTGATAGACCCCACTCTGCAACTGCTGGAGAAGCAGGGGAAGGAGGTGGGGGTGAATGGCAAGCACCATCCACCCTACCGTGCCTCTCTGGAACCAGGCTGCAAGCTCCTCCAGGATGGTCACTTTGCAGTCCTGGCACAGCGCTGTGCCCACAGAAGGGACTTCATACATGTAGTATGAGATGCAAAGCCCTCCATGACCTGTCTCTATTTTCACATTTCAATCCTTTACACCTATTCTTCCTCACCTGCTAGGGCTACCGCGAGGGGTAAATAAAAAATACTGTGCTTAAAGCCCTTCACACACTGCCTAGCATACACATGCATACAAATGCTTGATAAATGGTAGTTGTTATTGTCACCATCTGGGACTTCGTATATGGCTCCAAGGTAGAGCTTAGTGTGTTGGGCCGTCAATACTTGGCTGCGACAGCTGCAAGTGTCCTGGGGATGGTCTCTTCACGTTTGTATACTTGGTGCCTAGCAGAGCGCTCACTCTGGCTCAAGCTGGCTACGTGACTGAGCAACGAAGATCCAAGGTCCAGTCCTGCCTTGAACCCAACTCACTGGGTAACCCTAAAGCGTCATCTAAACTCTCTGGGCCTCAGCAATGTCAGTGCATCCTTCCAGCCTAGGGAAACTAGAGATCTGTGAAGAGACATGTAGAAGACTCCAGAACAATTGCTGACAGAACTGGAATGAGAAACCAGCTGTCCTAAAGCCTTGATCTCCTAGTTCCCCTTCATCACGGGGCTTCACACAGCCGGTCTCCCAGTAACACATCACTTGAGTGTCATGGTCACTTTGTAACCCCAAAACTTGATGGATTGCTGTCTTGAATTGTATACCCTTTGGGAGTCCCTCAGAAAGACCATTTCCTATCTCATGTAGACTAAGGAGAGACGCGAATTTAGTTACCTCAGTTAGAACGGACCAGCTTTAACAGAGTTAGATTCCTGTGCTTTGGAAGAAATCACTTGGAAATCCTTGGTTCTGAGTCCTCCATTTCTTCCACATCAAGATCTAAAAAGGAAAAGAAAAGTGCAGTGTCCCATGACTAGCTGCTAGGATTTGATGTTTTAGCAACAATAACTGCAATGAGCACATATTGAACACATAAGTCAAGCACCCACAAAGTGGTTGACATATGTGGTTTCGTGTTGTCTTCATAACAACCTTCAGATGTAGGGAACATTCCCTCATTTTACAGCTATAGAAACGGAGACTCTAATGGGCCACAGAACCTGTTCGAGGTCACACAGCTGGTTTATGTGACAACTAGGACTCAAATCCAGATTCAATTGATTCCAAAGCCTGGGCCATTAACCAGTAAGTCAGGGTTTTAAAAACTTTTCAGCCAGTGACCCACTGTTTTAAAAATTTTATGTTATATAAACTGAAAACCAAAAGTCTCATAAGACAATGCTTACCTTCACTATGTGCAGTGCATGTTATTTTCTATTCTATTTTTCTCTGTATTGTACTGTATATTCTATATCTTAAGAAGATTTCCAGTAGCAACCCACTAAACTGATCCCACAGTCTTCTAATGGGTTCCCCACTCTTGAAAAACACTACACTTAGATATAGCGCCTCACTAGCTGCTTCTCTGAAACCAGGACAAAACTCTTCCACATTTTTTAACCATGAGAATCTGACCAAGTAGTTGAGCTTCACAGAAGAAAAGTCTTTAACCTTTAAAATGTGTATAAGGCACTATAACACATATAACCTATAATCGATCCTTAGAAGGGATACTCAGTTAGGGCCAACGTCCAGAATGGAATTAGGCACTTACCTACCGCAGTGCAGGAGTTATAAAGCGGAACCGCGGACAGACTAAAATCTCAGGTGATTTATGATGTACCCTACAAAAAAGTGGCTAACGGCGGGCGGTTGTGTTGTATGTTGTACCAACAGAGCAGACCTAACTACTGCAGAAGTAGGCGGCTGAGACTGCAAACCCCTGGGGGCAGGGCTCTGCCTTTGCACGTCCCGTTCAATTCCAGGGTCTTGGTGTTGCATCAAGGAAATTATCAAGTTCCTGTAGGGTCAGGACTAGGGTCCGATTCTCAATCCAGGAGACGGGAGGTGTGACTGTCAACGCAGTGCCCGAGCCCGCTGGACTCGAGCCCACCACGTCCCCAGTCCCGGGAGCGCATTCCTCCAAGGCCCCCGCCCTCTAGCACAGCCGCGCAGTTGGGCCACGAGATGCGGCGCAACCTGCCCGCACTCTCCAGCCGAACCCACCCCGCCCCGCCCCGCTCCGGACGCGGGCTCCGGAGTCCGG
>NW_012118043.1:5401510-5534602 GCF_000951035.1 Colobus angolensis palliatus
AACCGCGGCGCCAAGGATCAGGCCTCAGGAGGGCGGCGGCGGGACCCAGGAGGGTCCCGCAAGGCCCCATGCCTGACCCAGGGGCCAGCCGGGGCCCCCCACCAAGTAGGCAGCGGCCTCAGCCTCCTCGGGGAGGACACAATTCAGAACCTGCCGAAGGTCAACGCAGTTAGAACTCTGGGCCACACAGCCTGGTGACTGTCAGAACAAGGCCCCGGGCCTCAGAAGTGTCCGTGAGCTCCTGTTCCAGACTCTGCACACAGGATTCGCAGGAAGTCCGGTGCTGTTTCAATTGCATCAAATGCTCAAGAATAAGGAGTCACCTGTGTTTTTCCATGGCCGTCAAGAGAGGCCTAGATTGATTTTTCCTAACGTGGCGTAGAAACTATTTCACGCAAAAGACCCAGTCCTCTTCTTTAAATGAAGGGCCCTGGCCGCTGGCATCTTTCTTCCAAGATTAGGGACTGCTCATTGAAAAAGTATTCAGAGAGGGCCTGCCACAAGCTGGCCATGTGGAGCTAATGCACGAATAATGGACAGGTGTTTGTTTTTTAAAAATCGTCCATGTTACCTTGTTTTGATAGTAGAGTCTTATTCTTAAATTTTCTTTTAAAAAAATTCAAGGGCACAGCTTAAAAAGATTAAAAAGCCAATTCTTTGCATAACTTACGTTTTTAGCCAGGAATCTACAGTACTTGCAATTCTGCATCCCAGTTCCTGACCATGTTTTAAGAATGTGATCACTTGATGAATCGACTCCAATATTAAATATAAAGCCAACAATATATTTTAAATAATGAAGGAAAAATATATTGACTCCAAGTCAGATTAAAGAATCGTGTTATTTAAAAATAAAAGGAAGAGTTTTGAAGGCCGACAGTTTGAGCAACATGCATACACATGTATATTAGCATTTCCCAACCTCCTCAAAGTCAAGCACCCTTTATTCTTCCTCCATATGCCACATGTTCAGAAAGATCTACTCCACTAAATTGCATTTATTAAGTAATGATTCATCTTCCCACTTAAAAACAAAAACCTGCAATGTTTTTGTATATGCAATTGTCAATCGAGCTTCCTCAAAACTTGAGCTAAGCTGTTGTTAATAGTGGATTCCAACCTAAAAAAACTTGTGGTCTATTAATAATTGCATGTTTGTATGTTTCCACTGAAGCTTTTGGAAACTCTGAAAATTATTCAAAGACCTCCAAGAAAACTGAGACACATGGATTAGGAACCAGGGTTGGGAAGTGCTAGTGGTGACTGGAAGGTGGGAGGTGGTAAGGCAAGGCACAGTTCTACTTTGGATTCAGCCTGCCTGGGTTTAAAAGCCCAGCTTTGTTGCTTACAAGGCCACTTTAGGCAAATTAGCTAAACTCCCTTGGCTTCTTCATCTATAAAATGGGACTAATTTTAATATCAGTGCCTACCTTGTAGGACTTTTTAAGAATTAAATGAGATAATGTGAAGCATTTGCAAGAGTACCTGGTATTATGTAAGTGTGCTATGATTGTAGGCTGTTGTGGCTGCCGTTAGTACTGGAGGTATTCAGAGTTCTGAGTTCCTACCATCCAAGCAGTGAGAATCATAGCTACTGTGTGTAAAACAACCTTTACACCCTAGAAATTTTCCATGGGTAATCTGCCAGGGTCACATGGTGAGTGACATAAAGGGATTGAAACAGGTCTGACTCCACATCCACTTTTTTGTATTGTTAACATGTTCCAGGTGGTACCTTGATCAGACTCTGTCAACAGCTTGTTAAGGGTAAAACCGGCTCTGGGTTTCCTAAGAGGCTTAGCAAGTGAATGGTTCTTTACATCCACTTGGGAATTCACAAACAGTGGCATTTCTTTCTTATTAGCGCCAAATGTTTCTCCAGAACTGACTAGATTTCCCCAAATTGTTATTAATAACTAAAATATCACAGCAACAGTTTTAAACAACACAGTCTAAAAATTACATAATCAACCAGTCCTTCAAAATTTTCCATCCTTCCTCATAACCAGTCACAGATTCTCTCTCTTAATCATTTTTCTGAGTATGGGGAACTATCTGGAAATTTCCAGAAAGGGCCCAAGTTGTCATAATTATTTTCTTTTCTGCAAAAGTTTATCATTTTCAAGACCACTAAACATGATGTGTTTCCTCTATCTTTATAATACTTCTCATTTCAATACATTTGCAAAAAAAAAACCAAAAAAAAAAAAAACCCAAGACTTTCAAGATTATCTCCTCTCTCAAATTTCCACCAGTTCTTCACCATTACCACAGTATGGTTCCTGATTCTTTTCCAGGGGCCTTTTCTAGAAGGTTTTCCTACCTCATTCATTTAATCTCCACACTGATTTTTGTTATCCTACAACTGCCTGCTTGCACTTTCTGACTAGGAGTCTTGGCCAATTTAACACTAACCTCTTCTCTTTAATGTTTCAATATTATAATATATTAAAAGACTAAAGTATCTTTTTTAAACCAACTTGCCGTCTTTGTTTCCTACTATTGGTTAGGAATCTGTTAACACATTCCAACTCTCATACTAGCAGCACTCTGTTAATTTAATTCATGGTTTTACTTTTTTTTCCTCTTTCCCTCAATCTGTGTTCTCACCAAATTCTATAATTCGGCCTCCCCCAGTTTGGCTGCTTATCACTTTCCCTTCAAGCACTTTAAGGAAGTCTCTTTCCAAATCATTTTTTCTCATCTCTACTATGTTCTTGAAAGGCCACTTGTTGTGTGTGATGTGTGTGTTTGGTAGGAAATCTACCAAAGCCCCTGAAGAGGCAATGTTTAGAATAGGGGTGTCAACTTCCCATGCCTGTGGGAGCCAGGCAGATAAATGTGTGAAACTGCTGATGGGAAGTGGCATGAACTTTGGCCTGCAGGAGAATTCAAGTCCCACCTAAATGGGGTTGGGAGGTGGGGAATGGGGATGGTGGCTCCCCAACCCTGGACCAATTGTTGCCAGGTGGCAGCACTTCCTAAGGGAGCCTGAATCAGGATTTTTACATAAAATCTATGAAATGTTGACTACTTAAAAAAAAAAAAAAAAGGAATATAAATCTGATCAAGTCTGTAGATGTAACTCCCAATTTACAGGAACTCTCTGAGATAGAGAAACACATAAAACAGCACCAAGGGAGGTAATCACCGATTTCAGATAGGAGGAAACTCTACAAACAGTTTCTTCAACAAAATTTTTACAGCAATAACAAGGAAAAAAAGAGGAGGGAAACCTATAAATTAAATAAAATTTAATCGTGTCAATTGCACTGTATGGACTTTATTTGGATTTGAGCCTTGAACAAATAAATTGGTTTTTTAAAAGATGACCTTTCATTTTTTGAATGCTATGATGTTCTGCTGTTATTAAAGAATGATTGTTCTTTGTTGGTGTGGTCTAGTACTGTAGTTATTTTTCTTTTTTAGTAATCCACATTTTAAAAGTATATTTTAAAAGTAATCTACATTTGTAAAACTTTTTATTTCAAAATACTTCAAACTTATAGAAGTGTTGCAAGAACAGTGCAAAAAAAAAAAAAGATTCCCGTATACTCTTCACCCAGACCTTCCTGAACCATATGAAAGTTACAGACAACATTCTCTTTTACCCCTAAATATTTTAGTGTTTCTTTTCGGAGGGAAAACGCTTTTTCTTAGAATATTTAGCTTTTAGAGAATCATACTAAATCATACTAAAATATTTAGAAATTATACGATGTCTGAGATTTGCTTCAAAATAATACAGAAGGAGATTTACATGAAACAGGATTGGCTAGCAGTTGACAATTGTCAAAGAACTAACAAGGAGTTCATTAAACTAGCCTCTACTACATATGTTTAAAGATTTTCATAAAGTTTTAAAAGGTTATGTTAATAAAAGTATTTATTTAAAATGATATAAAATGCTTCTGCTAGGATGTTAAGTAGACAAGCAGATACATAGTTTGTCTACAAATTACTATCTCAACTATTAAAAAATACACCATGCATAGATAAAAGGCTGAGGGATCCATGCCAAAATGTTCAACACTCCAAATTACCTCATAGTAATATACTACTTTTATAATTTGAAAAAAAAAAAGTAGTATCATTTTAAAACCAAGAAACAAAAATATTGGCAACTCATTCAACTAAAAGCATTGTTAGAAGTGAAACAAACACACAGGTGGACTGAATCTGGCCAATAGGGCCCCAGTTTACAGGTTTCCAATTAGAAAATGGACCTGCAAAACCCATTAGGTCCCTCGGGCCACATCTGGCCTGATACCTGTTTTTGTGTAGCCTACAAGCTAAGAATAGTTTATACATTTTTTACTTACTGGGAAAAAATCAAAAGGAGAATATAAACATAGCTCATTTTATTGCACTCCATTTTATTGGGTTTGTAGATACTGTGGTTTTTTTTTTTTTTTTTTTTTTTTTTTTTTTTACAGGTTGAAGGTTTCTGGCAACCCTGCTGCAAGCAGGTCTGACTGGTGCCATTTTCCTAATAGCATGTGCTCACTTTGTGTCTCAGTGTCACATTTTAGTAATTCTCACAATATTTCAAACTTTTCCATTATCATTATATGTGTTATAGTGATCTGTGATCAGTGATCTTTGATGTTACTATTGTAATTGCTTTGGGGTGCCATGAACCATGCCCATATAAGATGGTGAACTTTATTGATAAATGTTTATGTTCTGACTGTTCCACTGACTGGCCATTCCCTACCTCTCTTCCTCTCCTTGGGCCTCCATATTTCCTCATCTACAAAAATATTGAAATTAGGCCAATTAACCCTACAATGCCCTCTAAATGTCCAAGTGAAAGGAAGAATTGCGCATTTCTCACTTTAAATCAAAAGCCAGAAACAATTAAACTTCATGAGGAAGGTATGCTGAAAGTCAAGACAGGCCAAAAGCTAGCCCTCTTGTGCTAAGCATTTAGCCAAGTTGTAAGGAAAAGTTCTTGAAGGAAATTAAAAGTGATACTCCAGTGAACACGGAAATGATAAGAAAGTCTTATTGCTGATATGGAGAAAATTTGAGTGGTCAGGATAGAGGATCAAATGAGCCACAACATTCCCTTTAGCCTAAGCCTAATCCAGAGTGAGGCCCTAACTCTCCTCTATTCTAGGAAGGCTAGGAGAGGTAAGGAAGCTGCAGAAGAAAAATATGAAGCAAGCAGAAGTTGGTTCATGAAGTTTAAAAAAGAAACTGTCTCCATAACATAAAAGTGCAAAGTGAAGTAAGTGCTGATGTGGAAGCTACAGAAAGTTATCCAGAAGATCTAGCTAAGACAATTGATGAAGGTGGCTACATTAAACAACAGATTTCCAATGTACACAAAATAGCCTTCCACTGGAAGAAGATGTCACCTAGGACTTTCATAAATAGAGAGGAGAAATCAGTGCCTGGCTTCAAAACTTCAAAGGACAGGCTGACTCTCTTGTTAGGGGCTAATGCAGCTGGTGACTTTAAGTTGAAGCCAGTGCTCATTGACCATTATGAAAATCTTAGGGCCTTTAAGAATGATGCTAAATCTACTCTGCCTGAACTCTATTTATGGAACAATAATGACTAGATGACAGCAGATCTAGTTTAGTGAATATTTTAAGCCCACTGTTGAGACCTACTGCTCAGAAAAAAGATTTCTTTCAAAATATTACTGCTCATTGACAATATACCTGGTCATCCAAGAACTGTGATGGACATATACAAGGAGATGAATGTTGTTTTCATGCCTGCTAACACAACATCCATTCTGTAGTCCTGATCAAAGAATAATGTTGACTTTCAAGTCTTATTAAAAATATATTTCATAAGGCTATAGCTGCAATAGACAGTGATTGCTCTGATGGATCTGGGCAAAGCAAATTGAAAACCTTTGGGAAAGGATTCACCATTCTAGATGCCATTAAGAACATTCATGATTAATGGAAGGAAGTCAAAATATCAACATTACCAGGAGTTTGGAAGAAGTTGGTTCCAACCCTCATGGATGACTTTGAGAGATTCAAGACTTCAGTGGAGGAAGTAACTGCAGATGTGGTGGAAACAGCAAGAGAACTAGAGGTGGAGCCTAAAGATGGGACTGAATTTCTGCAATCTTATTACAAAACTTGATCAGATGAGGAATTGCTTCTTATGGATGAGCAAAGAAAGTGGTTTCTTGAGGTGGAATCTATTCCAGGTGAAGACACTGTGAACTTTGTTGAAATGACAACAAAGGAGATATATAATACTACATAAATTTAGTTGATGAAGCAAGGACAAAGTTTGAGAAGACTGACTCTACTTTTGAAAGAAATTTCTACTGTGGGTCAAATGCTATCAAACAGTGCCACATACTAAAGAGAAATATTTTGTGAGAGTCAATAAATGCAGCACACTTCACTGTTGTTTTATTTTAAGAAATTGCCACCCCAACCTTCAGCAACACAACACTGTTTTTTTTTTTGTTTTTTTGTTTTTTGTTTTTTTTTGAGACGGTGTCTTGCTCTGTCGCCCAGGCGGGAGTGCAGTGGCCGGATCTCAGCTCACTGCAAGCTCCACCTCCCGGGTTTACGCCATTCTCCTGCCTCAGCCTCCGGAGTAGCTGGGACTACAGGCGCCCGCCACCTCGCCTGGCTAGTTTTTTGTATTTTTTAGTAGAGACGGGGTTTCACCGTGTTAGCCAGGATGGTCTCGATCTCCTGACCTCGTGATCCACCCGTCTCGGCCTCCCAAAGTGCTGGGATTACAGGCTTGAGCCACTGCGCCCAGCCAACACAACACTGTTTAGTCAGCAGCCTTCAACATCCAGGCAAGACCCTCCAACTGCAGAAAGATTATGACTTGCTGAAGGCTCAGATATTGGTAGCAAATTTTAGCAACAAACTATTTTTAAACTAAGGCATAAACATTTTTTGTAGACATAATGGTATTACACACTTAAAAGACTACAGTATAATGCAAACACAACTTTTACATGCACTGGGAAACTAAAAAGTTTGTGCACCTTGCTTTATTGCAACATTTGCTTTATTGAAGTAACCTGGAACCGAACCTGTGATATCTGAGGTATGCCTGTATTTCATGATGTGAAAATTATATGAAATGCAGATTTCAGAGTTTATAAGTGAAGTTTTGAGACACAGTCACATTCATTCATTTCTGTATCTATGAATGATAGTATATCTATCATTATTACTATACTTAATATTACATATTGTTGTACTTTGAATTTCGTCAATACAAAATTTATGAAAATTTGCTTTATCAATTGTTATACAAATACCTATGAATTATCTTCAGTTTTGCCTTGACCCACTCTTAAATTAAATGTATAGGAGGCCATTGATTTAGACTGGCTCCTGCACTAAGCCCCAAGAGACCAAACCAAAATGGAGTCACTCACGCTAAAGTTCCACATCACCAAACTGAAATGAAGTTGTTTATCTGACTTGAGAAATTAGGAGAGAGATAATGGCCAATTTTAGTCAGAATAATAAAGAAGTCCCCTCTGCTTTAATCTTTATAAGGAAAACTACCTGCAGTAACCTGATGTTAACCAATCTGCTTTTTACCTAAGTTACCTTATAAAAACCAACTGTTCTGCCATGCCCAACAGAGTACCTTCCTATTTCTTATAGACAGCATGTTGCCTGATTCACGAATTGCTAATAAAAACCAAGTAAATCTTTAAACTCAATTTATTGAAAATTTGTTTTTTTCATGCCATAAAGCCTGAAGTATTTGTTGTCTGATTCTTTACAGAGAAAGTTTGTCAGCCCCTGGTTTAGAACTGGGCTTTCCCTGTGACCTCAAGGCAGCTTTAGTAGAAAGAGCACTGGTCTAGGAGTCACGCATGGTTTCATTCCACCACTTAACTCCCTGGGAGACCTTGAGAGGTCCCATCTTCTCTGGGCCACGGTTACCTCAAAGATAGAGTAAAAAGAGTAAAATCAACAAGGCAACTGAAACTTGTAATTCAGATTCCCATAAGAGCTTAGCAGGAAGTACAGGCATGATGCAGTGCTAAATGCTGGTATGCCAGCCAGGTGTGGTCTCCTGGAGACCAAGCGATTTAAACAATCAGAATATCCTTTGAGGATGGCTCCACAGGCCCTCAGACCTGGGGCTGGATAGGCTGGTGAAGGAAGGAAAAGGAAGGCCCTGGGGGTTCCCAAAGCAAAGTAGCATGTCTGCAGTGGGCAACCTGACTTTGGGGAAAATAATTTCCAAAATCTGCAGTGTACAGCAGGTATTTTGGGTAGGTCGTCGGTCTGTGCTTCGTAGAAGACCAAAAGCACCTGATCACACAACATGAATAAAAAGTCTGCTTATTTCATTTAATGTTTAATTCAGATCTAGTACAGGGACAGGGAGGACGGTGGTAGGGGGTGGTGGGGAGTTGTGGTAAGGGGGCCCTCTGGCATCCTCAGCATGTAGAATAGGAGACTTGGGATAGAAATGGAAAGTTCAGGCTGGGCGCAGTGGCTCATGCCTGTAATCCCAGCACTTTGGGAGGCCGAAGCATGCAGATCATGAGGTCAAGAGATGGAGATCATCCTGGCCAACACGGTGAAACCCGGTCTCTACTAAAAAAAATACAAAAATTAGCTGGGCGTGGTGGTGCTTGCCTATAGTCCCAGCTACTCAGGAGGCTGAGACAGGAGAATCGCTTGAACCCAGGAGGTGGAGGTTGCAGTGAGCCGAGATTGCGTCACTGCACTCTAGCCTGGGCGACAAAGCGAGACTCCATTTCAAAAAAGAAAAAAAGAAAAAAAAAATGGAAAGTTCATATGACCCTGCAGTAAATCACCTTTAAGGACATCAATCTCTAAGCGCTTCACAATAGGCAACATGGGGCAATTAAGTAGCAAGGCCAACATTATGAGTGAAGCCAGAGAGTACATCATAGCACCCAGTCTGTATGCAGTAGGCCTGCAACCTGCATTTAGGGTCTCTCCTGAGCCTTCTTTTTCTAGTTGCAACCCCTTCCCACTTTCTCCCTGGTACCTTGCTCCCCCAGCTCCATGGTGCAGCAGAGCGGCATCCCCTTTTGTCCCCCAGCTGCCTCCTGACTGCTTCCTTTGTTCCCTCTTTCTTACCTTCTGCATCCTCACCCTGCCCCGTGCTGCCCTCTCTATCTACAGCCAGCTCCCCATTTTGCTTCCCAGATGACCACCCCATTCTCTTCAGCATTGTTTCCCCAGTACCCTGAATACTTCCGAGAATCTTTCTATGGTGTAGTTCCTTCCTTTCCCTGTTCCAGGTTCCTCTCTTCCCTTCCTCAGTTCAAGAAACAAGAGAAAAGGAAAAATAAATAAATAAACTAAAAAAAAAAAAATGACAAGGGCACTGCCCTTCTGGGATTTAACCACACTCTCAGCTGGTGGCTTTTGTTTTCTGGCTTCACTGGCTTGTAAGGCCCTCGGGGCAGGGACTCTACGTCATGCTCAGCGCTGGGGAAGGTCGGCAGGATTGTTAGGCCTTAATTAGAGCAAGGCCTCAGACAGGGTGGGAGATTTTAGCAAGCAAAAGGAAAAGAAATTTCAAAATATCCATTTGGCAGCAATGACCACAGAGTAAGGAAGAGGATTGTTTTATTGTAGAAAGCATGTAATAAAAGCCTCCACTGCCTTTCATGAGCACAGAAAGAATATTTACGCTGGCATTTTTCAAACCAAACAGCACCAGAAAACAAACTCCCTCCACAGGCCAAACAGAGAGAGTGTAGACACAAGTGCTAGTCCTGAACCCTGAGCAGGAATTGCTGCAGCAGCAAGGAGGACATTAAGGGGGAAAAAATGCAAAATGAGTTATGAGATCAAAAGAGCAATTTTCTGGTCAATGAGACATTTAGGCTAAGGCAGTGGCATGCTGGGATCACCTAACAAAGACAATTGATTTTGCAACTGGTCTCTGATTTACCTGCTGTCCAGAAAACCTTCTGCAGAACAGCCAGCATGGAGACCCCCTACTGTCAGCCAGGGAAGGTAAAAAAGCAAAAGCATCTTGCCTGCATCACAAATTCAAATTTTTGCATTCGAGGGCTTCTCAACTTAACATCTGCTCATGAATGCAAAAGTGGCAGCCGTTATTGAGGTCACCTGGCAATGCAGGCAGACCAGCTTGGAGAAGGGCAGCCAGACATACGGTGGCTTATTAGGAGCCAAGACATCTTGGGAAGGTGGTGAGGTCAAGACACAAAGTCCGAGTGAAGAACTGTCCTTGTCATCAGCTGAAATGCCCCAAACTGAGTGATGGCCTCCAGCGAACAGCATAAAAGGCCATTAAGAGAACAGCACGCCATTTATTTCTTCCTGGAACAGGGAGGATACACAATTGTGCTTGTCCATACAATGCTCTACCCTTGTGTGGAAACCTGGACTGCAGTTTCATAGGGGACCATGTTATATTTCATTCTGCTTGGCTTATAGCAGTGTCTGGCACATAGCAGATGCTCAACAAATGCTCAAAGAAGTAAACTGAATTGTTGCAGTCCCCTTCCCCACTAATGGGCAGACAGCCCCTTTACCACCAGTCCCCTTCCCCCACTCTACTACAAAGGAACTGAACAAGCTTGTCTTCATGTAGTGGAATGTTTCAGGACCTCTCAAAACCAAATGAAGTATAACATGCCAGCCAGGCCACCTCTACTGTGATAAGCAAAGTCTGCTAAGTAATGAATCAATCTTAGAAGGTGCTTCTGAAATGTTTAGAAGCCTCAAAAGAGCCTTATAGTTTCTAACTCGTATAGCAAACTTCTCCCTTTGTTCCCTGACCTTTGTCAACAGACTAACCTGAAAAGCATGAAAGAGTTCTGGTTCTTAAGAAGAATTTTTTAAAGAATGACTTGCTCTAATAGAGAAAAAAAAAAAACCTCACTAGTTCTTTAGAAAGCCACCAACAGGCAAAGATGTGTGCAGAGCTGAAGCATTTTAGCAAAACCTGAAAAAAACTTCACTCTGGTGGGAGGCATTTTAGGACTAAGACAATCTACTGGCCAGATGAGATGAGACAGACCCTTCCACCATTTTGCCTTTGAAAAAAATTCAATGACTATCTCAATGTTTTGCCATTGGTTTAAATTCTGGAATTCTTATGAAAAATAAAGCAAGAGGATTCTCAGAAATTTCTCTACTCTGAGAGGTCTTTCTTCTGTGGATTTCTTGGGTTGACACTGAATCTGTGCCAGAATTTCATCACCACCTAGCACTGCAACATACTGTACCTTCTGAAGCAGTTTCAGGGTCGTGATTGGGTCAAAGGCAATGACCCCATGAGTACCAGACTCTGGGAGTTGGACTGGCTAACACCAGTCACAGGGACCTGGGCCATCCTCTTACTGTAGGGGAAGCTTACCTAAATAAGCCTCAGCCCTTGAAGCTGTCAGACCTGGCTCTGAGACAGCAACATTTACACAAAGAAAGGAAAGTTTGAAGGCTGACCATGAGCGCTCCTCTGCCTGGTAATGCCCCACGTCAGATCTTCACCTGACTAGATTCTTCTCAGCACACAGATCTCCACTTAAATGCCACATCCTCAGAACACTCTGATCAACCATTCTAAAGTGGCTCTCCTCCCTAGAACCACATAACCCTCACTTTTTATATTTTTAATTAAAAGTTTTTTTTTTTTAGAGAAAAAGTCTTGCTTTTTTGCCCAGGCTGGAGTGCAGTAGTATGATTCTAGCTCACTGCAACCTCGAACTCCTGGGCTCAAGTAATACTCCTACCTCAGCCTCCCGAATAGCTAGGACTACAGGTACACACCAGCCACTATGTCCAGTTAATATTAAAAATTTTTGTGGAGATGGGGTCTTGCTATGTTGCCCAGGCTGGTCTCAAACTCTTGGTCTCAAGCAATCCTTCTGTCTTGGCTTCCCAAAGTGTTGGGGTTACAGGCATGAGCCACCGTGCCTGGACTACTTTCATTTAAAAATTTTTAATTTTCCTCTGTGCACTCGCCGCCTTTATTTACATCTATATTTTTGCTTATTCCCCTCCCCACAAGCACCCTCCCGGCCTCTGGAATATGCCTGGCATATAATAGATGCTTAATAAATGTGTGGACTGTTTATTTACCAAGAGAGCTGTTAAGAACAGCATTTCCCCTAGAAAGGAGCTATTAGAATGAACCACATGGTACCAGGAACTCAAAGACTTAGCATGACTTAGTACTAAAGAGAAAGTGCTAGATCTCTTTCTAGATTCTTCTCACATAACAGTGAAGAGGCTCTAAGTCATAGTCTGATTACCAGTCCATCTCTGGGGGATCCATGGAAATGGATGAGGTAGATCAATACCACTCTAGTATTATGGCAAGAGATGCAATCTTGGTATTACAGGATTATAAATATTATAGTATTTTATATTATAAATCATTCCAACAGAAAACCACATATTTGCCCATTTTGTTTTGGTGAGAACAGTGCAATTGTTTGCACAGTCTTCCTGTCGCACCTGCTCCGGCCTACCCAGTAAAATATACTGGAGCCAAAAAGTGTAAATGGGTTCAGGATAGCTTTTCAAACAATGAGATGGGGTAAATGCCATCCTCTACAGTCATCAAGAAGCATTTTCAGCTACTCTTGGAAATTCAATAATAATTGTAAATGGGTAAGTTTAGGAAAGCTTGGTGCCTTATCAAGACTGCTGTGAAATATGAAGGCAAAGTATTCAGGTGAAACACAATGAAGTAATATATAGTAATTATTATTCTATTCACTGATTTATTTATTTATTAGAATGACGATGATACGATACACTTCCCAACAATCTTATTTGGCTTTCTAGATCCTTGAATTGGGTTTAAAATTCTTTTAGGCAAGACTAAGAGCAACATAAGTGAATAATGCCACAAAAAAACCCCATTAAGTATGAAAATCTACAAGATGACGCAACCATGCTTGAGTTACAAACAAAAGAATCGACATTCTACAAAGAAGAAATACACTGTTAAATCTATCATGCATTCATTTTAATGGTAAAACAATTGCATTGCATCCATCTAATCTTGTAATTAAGATTCAAATAGGTGCAAAATGATTGCTTTGTACTGGCCTATCAAAACAGAAGATATTGTAGTTATAAGCTTTCTGACTAGCAGTAGTGTTTTAATTATAAATGCCTGGCTCATTATTTGCTCAAGAGTGAATGACAATTAGCTTGATCCTATTGCAACTGTTAATGCTGTTGGTATGAAAAAAATGGGCAATATTGAATGAGGTTTCTGATATTTCCCTTCAGTTTACAATCTTCTGATTGATACTATATTCAAAATATACTTAGTCATTTAAAGTCACAGACAAGAAGGAAAATGGCTCCCAACAGCCAAAAAAAGAAAAAAAAAAAAAAAGGTGTTGCAGGAAGGGTATTTCATGGCAAGCCTGGAGAACAAAATCAGTATGAGATGAATCACGTTCTGAAATAATTGAACCAGAGAAAGACTCCAAGCAAAATATTTTAGTTGGCCACAAAACAACATGACAACAACCACCACCACCCTTCAGCCCATTAGAGAGATTCAATTCTACGATAGTGCTATGGAATAGAATATTAGATAAACTGCTAGAATAAAGCAACCATTTACACAGATGGTTTTGAATCTCAATGTTCTTCACATCGAAGCAAACCTTGGGGAGGTTTCAGGTTTAGCACCATCTTCCTAACACATCTATAGAGATATTTCCACAAAGGTTCAGGGTGCACTTGTCATTGGAGGCGTAGGCTTGGATTTGGGTCCTTTTCTACCGAGAGCACTGAGGTTACCAATGGAGGGATCAGGGAAGGCAAGAGCACAAGCATTTCCTGATTCTCAGAATTTCTGAAATACCTTTTGTTTCAGTGGCGCTGGTGAACTTGTGATAATGAAACTACACCTCTGTACACAAACCTTGACCTGCATTCTGGAGCATATTGCAAAGAAAACCTTAATTTTGAAAGTACTGAGCACAAAGGAGGGAGAGAAAAGCTGTCACTGTGCAAGCTTTCTCTATATGTTTAGAAACATGTCTTAATTTTTAAGGCTTGAAGACTGCATTAAAACCATCTGAAACCAGTTCAGATTCTATATGAGAGGAAAAAGAACTGTAAATTTTTCATTAAACATTTGTTTCCTTTTTAAAGACATTCTTTTGCATATCTGTTATTGCATGTTGAAATACGATTTGGTTACCAAGGAAACAGGTTCTGGCCCAGTGTTAAATTTGAAACTAAAATATATTTGAGAAGTTAAGCTCAAAAGAAAGAGCTCATGAAATTATTTTGAAAAGTGCCAGAACCACAGCTATATGGTCGGCAATGAACCATTCTAGGGGCTCGGTTTCATTTAGTGAAGCTCTATTTCTGTTAAGAGGGCCATCTATATTTAATATTTCCCTCTTTGAAAATTGTAACTCCTCATCTCCCCAAATTATATACATAATATAATATATTCTTGTATATTACCTAAAATTAATTTTGGAAGCATGATAGTTTTTATTTTCATCTTTCATATAACACGTTTAAAGACCGCTTCTTAAAATTTAAATATTTTTAATGTTTCTTATTAAGCTTGTTTACGCTCTTTGAAATCATCTCCAGAAACCCATTTATTTTTAGTTTCAAGCTGAAATGGAGCTGAATCATCACTCTTTTCAAAAAATTCTTTTGTTGTCTAATGGCACCACACCTATCATCTACATGATTTTTTAAAAAAATAATCTCCCTTTTATGGCAGAATCATTTAGTAAGTTTGTAAAAGCTATACATTTATATACTATCTGAATAGCAGAGGCTATCCAATTAAAAACCCTCCCCCAAAAGATTACAACTGTCTTATTTAATTTTTGGTTTTTTAAAAGTCACATTCTAATGCATCTAATGTTCTTGCTGCATGGCTAAAAAAAAAACTATAAAAACATGCAAATTTCAACCTACCTGTATGCATCACTTAATGCAGTGCTAGCATGACAAGACACTCAGCCATTTTTATGTAAAGCGATGGAGACCAACTGATTTCTCTGTCTTCTTGCTCACAAGTTTTAGATGCAATTGTCACATACACACAAAAATCATACGCAGAACAGCTTGAATGAACTGTGATCACAGAACTGAATTTATCAACAGGAAAACAGCATTGAAAAAAGAAGTTTCTCATCCAAGGTTTCTCTGAGACTGCAACCAAGGAGGTGGTGTGTTGAATTTTTTTCCCCTTCCTCCTCTGAGAGTTCAAAGCTCGGAGCTGACCACTGCAAAGGCCACTGTCACATTTGCTGAAAATCAAACCACTGATACCAGCATTGAAAATACAAATTTGAGAACCCAAGTTGCTTGCACATGATGGAGTGCATAAGAGTTAAAAATAGAATCCACCTTGCCTCCTACCTGCATAATAAACATGTAAGTTTCAAGTGTTTAATTTGATATTCACATTAATTAACAATACAACATACATTATTTAAAAGACAGCAAATGCACGAAGAAAGGAGAGACACCATCTGGTAGCAGAGTTTTGTTGTTGTTGT
Organism: Colobus angolensis palliatus; assembly: GCF_000951035.1. NCBI lineage: Eukaryota > Metazoa > Chordata > Mammalia > Primates > Cercopithecidae > Colobus > Colobus angolensis. Next base: position 5,416,992 of record NW_012118043.1, read on the forward strand.
TTTTGTTTTTAGGGTTTGTGGGGGGTTTTGGTTTTGTTAAAAAAAAAAAAGGTAAAATCATATTTTGAATGTGATGAAAAGCAAACATCCAGAAGCAAATGAATCAGAAATGAAAGGTGATGTTGAAATATCTAAGGCTGTAATAAGGCAAAAACAAGTCTTCGCTACCAGATGATATGGCATACAGAGCATTTACATACTCACATCTGAAATACTAGGCAACGTGTAATGAATTCTAGACACAGCATGCACACACAGCACAAGCACGACTAATCCTGCCTGCCATCTTAGGCTCGCAGAAGCAAGATACGTACTGCATGCAGCACACGAGCACTGGGGAAGGAGGAGGCAAGGGACAGCTCACCTTAAATGCAGTATCTGATTAATGTTGTAAGTGACATTGCATATCAGCCTCAGAGTCTTGGTTCAACTGGGTAGGAGGGAACAAAGAAAAATGTCATCAACTGGTGATGCAAGATGAGCCCAATCACTAAACACTGTTTAGCAAACTCCAAATTCTGCAACCAGACAGAAGGCATTTCATACACTTAAGCAGAGCTGCTCCACAATGAATGTGTCCTTCTGCTTCTGAGAATCAAACAATCCTTTTGCTAAGGAAGGAAATAAGCTGGGAAGAACACTGTCATATTCTCTTCTTGAAGAAAGCTTTCAATACAGTATGTATCTGGTCCGGGATGCATTTTATAGATTGTTAATTTTATAGAATTGCTAAGAAAAAACCAAAACTGTTAAGCTCTTGCAAAGTAAAGAATAATTTTGATAAAGGGTATAGCATTTCTAGATTATTTTTCAAAACCCTAAATGGTGCCGGCAGGCTTGTAGAAGAATGCATGATCAGCTGTCTGTATCCGTGCTATAACCTTTAACCACGAGCAGTGTAAATGTATCCTGCTAAATGGATCTGCAGTACAGAGCGGCAGATACCGCCTCAGAATTTTATTAAAATATGAATGGATTTTTTAGAACTTGGAAGCAGAATAAAATCAGAACAGAAAAATAAATTGATGCTGAATTCCTCTGGCTGTATAGCTGACCATCATGAACGATAAAAGCTATCCTTAGGATACTGACCTAAATAATACGAAGACTTAGAGCAGCATACTGTATGCGTTCAGAACATAGAAAATGCAAAATGATTTTTCTTCTCCCTCCCCCTCCAAAAGCTAAATTTTAAAGTAACGAGCCATTAATAGGAATACCAAAAGGCTATAGATAGTACATACTGTAAGAGAAGAAATCGTATTGTGCTGAGATGCAATGTTTCTTTGTTTTACTTTGAGGCTTATTTTAGCTACGCTTGCATGATGACATTGACATCAGGAGGTCAGTGCTGACACTGGGTTGATATCCGTTTTATGAGTGAAATGTTTTCCGAAAATTAAATCTCATCTACTCAAACACCAAATTTCATGTCGTCTTCAATACCACCTCCCTACCCCCACTGCTAAAGATTGATGGGATCTAGTTTGGCGGTATGTAATAAATTGGAATCACCTTCTGCAGATACTCCACTACGTAATGGTGAGGAATTAATTTTTTAAATAAAAAACCTTCCAGAATTCTTATGCACCCCCTTTCATTCCTTCCTATCAACACACACACACACACACACACACACACACACACACACACTCGAAGCTCGAATTGCAATGAAATGTTTAACATGTGGAACAAAAACTGTTGAAAGAGCTGCTTATTCAGGATTTTAAAGAAATGCCTAATAAGCAAATACGGTTTTGCTACAAAACCAGTGTCACCAGGTCCCCAAAGAGGAAAACAACATAGCTTGCTAGCAAAATTTCCTCCAGATCCTGCCGGCAGGTAAAAAAACAAAAAAGCATTTTATTTGCCATGCTGTATAAAACAAGAAGTCTTTTATTTTTAAGGAAATAGAACAGATTCTTTTCCACTCTATTTCTTTAGCTACAAAGAAACCATACCCACCCCCACCCTTAGATCCTGGACATAAGCCAACATATTTATAAAATGCTGAGACTGATTTTGAATATATAATATTTATAGTTTTCTTCTTCTTATCTCTCCAAAAGTCTTTAATTGCCTATTGCATCACTGAATATGCTGTTGTTAATTTTAACATGTGCAAAAATGAGTTGATATTTTCTGGGGTTGCTAGTTTTCCAGCACCTCAATCTTCTGTAAGGACTGGCTGAAAATAATCAGGTTAGCAACACATTGAAGTTCCCCAGAATTTTTTTAAAAGAGAAAATATGTTCAAACACCTCAGCTGAGGTACTGGGTTTCACAACTGGATCTTTTGTTTCTAGCTCTCATTCTGTCTCCTGCCCCAGAGCATAAGTGATTTTTAGCTTAGTGGGTGGAATGTACCCTGCCTTCCTATATCCTATACATTTTAAAGTCTCTGAGTTGAGTTCTCCAGATGGTCGGTCATACCTGAACCATAGCGAGAGTCCTCTTCTCTTTGGAGTACATCTCTCTCTCACAACTACTCCAGAAATAAATGTGGCTCTAACGAAAACAGTAGCTCCTGGTCTCATACCAATAGTGGAACCATCTTCCCCACCCCCACATCACTGCTCTATGAGCTCTGGTTAGCATTGACAGCGTCAGAAAATTAGAATGGAGTATCCTTAGGCCAATTCCTCCTTTACCATGGAGGTCGAGAATTAGAGAGATGATCACGGTGAGTTATAAGGCACCAATTCAATATACGGTCATCTATGAAGCAGAGTCCTTAGAGTGGGGTGGGAGGAGGTTGATGCAAACACCTAGGCATTGAATGCTCTTCATGTCTGTTGAGATATTCCCCATTAAAGACGTTTGAAAGCTAGACATTCATTTAAAAATACTCGCAAATTATTATCATGTAGGCTAAATATACACGTTATGGAATCAACTCTGACCACATAGAACTAAGTCGTCTGCCTCCTCTGTCGGGAATAATAAACGACAGTGACAATGACAGTAATCCATATTAGGCTCCCAGGAGATGAGTAAATAGTATCCTATTCCCTTTACAGGGAAAGGTGGTGAATGTGGTCAGGTCCCCTACTGGTACTTGTAAGCCAGATTCCAGGGCAGTTTCCAAACCCCCTATGGAGTTCTCTGTCCACCCTCAGCCTAAAAGCCACGTATTGGTTTATTTTGTGATGTTCCAAGACACTCAATCAGTAAATGTGGTACGTTTACCAGACCTGCTCGGGTTAAACAAATATGAACTATAGTTGAAAATATTCAAAGCAATGAGCTTGTTTGGGCAGACATTATCAACTAGTAAATCCTGTTTTATACTTTCAGAAAACCACGATCATGCCTGAATTACTTAAGCTTTGTCATGATTACTAGTGGCAAGGGTATGCATTCACTTATGATTTTAAAAAATTGCGTGCTTCTCATCAGCCTCCTCGGGGCATGTGCACAAACATTAATTTAAAAGGCAAATCCCTTTTCCACAGTGAACATTTTAGCCTGTTTCTGCCACTTTGGCGAGTCAAACACGAGGAACCCAAAATAATCTGGCAGGCACAGGCTGGAGAAGGACAGAGCTAGAAGTGAAGGGTGAGCCTTTCACTTTGATTAACGTGCTTACTTGCTCGCGGTCTCGTTGTTCCGCAGGCTGAGCTAATTTTCTTTGCAGTCCTGTGGGTTAAAGTTAAATTGCATGGCTAATGCAATGTACATAATTCAAGTATGAACAAAGCTTGACTCTCTATGTTTTAAAAAAAACATAAAGTCAGGGCACTGAGTCCCAGAGGAATACTTGGTTTATAAACATTTGGATCAGTTTGCATGTTCCTTTATGCTGTTCACCACATTAAACATTACGGCTGGGTTCTTTTTACACCTAATAGAGATAGTCAACATTTGTGGGTACATTGTTGTCAGGTTAGGCTATTCTAATTGAAATAAAAAAATAAAAGTGTTTACCAACTACACTTTTGCTTAAATTCTTAGTATTTAAAAAGTTTAAGTTTTTTAATGAGGTTGGTTATTAAATCTGTCTATAGTGTATTTAGTCCTGGAAACAACATAGTGACTTAATTTACCAATGACCAAAAATGCTTTTGGATTTTTGAGAAAGTTCAATGCTACTTTGAATATCTACATCTTGCCTAGAGAGCTGGGCAGGAACTTCTGCCTTCCGCATTGATCAGAGCTAAAATGTCTATACTAGCTACCCTTATGGAGAACCTACTACATACTCAGTATTTTAGCTACATGTCCAATGTTTATTTCATTCTAACCCAATAATTCTGCAAGCTGAGTATCATCAATTTTAGGTGAGGAACTAATAGAGATTACACACAGTAAATAGCAGACTTAGGGTTCAAACCTAAGTTTGATTGATTGCAAAGTCTATGTCTTTCCACCAATCCTAAGAGGATAAAACTTCCTCCTACGTCCACACTCCATCCCTGATGTCAGTAATCTTCTTATTGTGCAGACACCTGGTAAAGGACCCTATCTCCCTGGAGTCCAGGCTACCTCTGTTTATATGAATCAGCCTCTACCCTCCAGGCCCTAGGAATTGTGGGAACCTAAGATGCCACCAGCTGGAGACAGGCTGGGCCCAGCAGGTGGAAAAGACACAATGAAAGAGAAGGAATCAGCTGGACCGTGTTGGAAAGTTAAATGTACAAAGCAGAGTAAATATTTTAGTGGGAGATTTGTCATAATTCAAAAAATATTTTATGAGGTAAAATAAATGACATAAATATATTTCAGATGGAATGTTTATTTTTAATAAATACATTTTCAAATGGAAATGTATTTATTAAAAACCTAGTGGAGTCTAGTTTTTTCCCTCTCACAGGTGACCAAATAGGCTGAGAGAGATCCAGTGATTTGCCCAAGATCACACACTTCATGAGTTTATTATTAATGCAGCCTTTCACTATATTAAAAATTATAGCTAGTTTCCTTTTACACCCAATGTATTCAGCATTTGTGAATAAATTTTTTATCAGGTTGTTAGACTGTTCTGCTCTAAATGATCAGTTAAAGAAAAATCAATGTAACAATCAGACTAGCCTGTTCTCTTTTATTTGTTTGGTTTTGGGTTTTCTTGAGACAGAGTCTTGCTATGTTGCCCAGGTGGGACTTGAACTCTCAGTCGATTCTCCTGCCTCAGCCTCCTGAGTAGCTAGGATTATAGGTTCATAACACTGTGTCCAGCTGAAACTAACCTACTTTCAACTCACAAATAGTATTTTTCTCCTGAACAGATAACCTAAGTAGCTATTATGATTTTTTTCCAACATGTTTTTAAATGGACTTTTAAAAAGCCTAATTTTGAAGAGATTTTCCTCAACCAAACTTACTGTTTTATTTTATCATTAAAATGATTTAAACACTAAAACCATTTGAATGACCCTGTTTGTTAACATCTGTTCATTTTACCTCTGTCTCGGGTCCCTTCCAGTTCTGAAAGTTTGTGATTCTAAAAAAATCGAGCCCAGCTTGTTTTCTAGGTCAAGTAGACCAAGAGCTAGACTCCAACTCTCCTGCCTTCTGGTGTATGTGGCCAGCTGACTATCCTGTTTCATTTGCAGTAATTGTATATGCCAACAAGATGGCTCTCAAAGGGGGCTCTCTAATCCACCAGCTCCACCCCACCTGGGAATAGGAGAGGAAGACTATCTTGCTCAATGCTCATAGGCAGTAGAATGAAGGGTTGGGTGAATGACATGCTTGAGGATTCTGAACTCCAGGAAACATTCTCCAGTTCTTAGACAAGAGTGTCCTCACGTCCATCCATTAGCATCTGCATAGGATGTGAGAAAGGAGTTCACACCTGTTGGCAAGGATTGAGCAGCAAACCTTGTGGACCAAACTGGGGTTACCCTTCAGGAAAGAGTTGGAAGGAAAAGGGAACTGTAAACCATGTGTTTTTTAATAAAGGAAAAGTTGCAAATGACATAGGCTGTAAGGCAGACTGTGGCGGACAACATCTCAACTCATCCTAACCCAACTCAAATCCTCCTGTGGGAGCATCCTCAACAGGTGTCACCACCATTATGGAAATCACTACCTGAGCTTTAGCAACAGAATAGTTGCTGCTTTCATTTCTCAGTGCATTTGAAACATGGCATGAATAGCGACCTTGAGTGCCCATTCCTACTACCCAATCACATGTTCATTTTCTGCCATGACTGCTTGTCACGCACCAGATGGAAAGCAAGTGAAACAACAGGGCCTTCTAGATTCTGAATTGGTAAAACACATTCAGCAAGGAAGTAGAGTTTCATATTTTCGGAGAGACTGGCAACTAGGCTGAAAAGGGAAGGTGGGGACACAAATGAAGGTAAAAAAGTAAGAATTCTTACAGATCCATAAAAATCCACCTCATGTGAGAGCATAATTTTCTCTTTGTATCTTTCTTCACACCCTGGGCAACAAATATTTCAAAACTTAAACCTGGGAATAAATTTACTTGCTTGCTCTTCTCTCAGATAAATGATGTTGCAGCTCAGAAAGGGCCACAACAATGCACCTCTTCTCAGTCAGAGCAGCTTAACAAGCCTCAGTGAGTCTTCAGCTCCTTTCAACTAAAGAGAAAAGCACAATACATTTTGGTTGTATTGAATTATCTACCTAGGCCCATGTCTCTGGCTTGCTTCCTGCAAGATCTTTGTATCTTCCAGGGCACTAGAGCATTTCCTAACACAATGGAGAGGCTCACTGAGGATGTTGTGGACTCACCAACACCAAACTCCGGAGTCGTTTCTCTACCACTACAGTGGGATCCTCAGCCTTGTATCATGAAGCCACTTCCTAAAGTTCAAGTACTTGCTTCAGGAGTTAAGGAATGGGCTTGGGGGCTGAAAATCTTTCAAGTACTTAAAAGTACTTGTTTACCAAGGGCAGCCACAAGTTGTCTGGCAAGCAGACCACAGTGCTTTGTGTAAACCTGTCTCTCCTAGAACAGGGAAAGAGGAGACAGGAATAAGAGTGGCCTGATAACACTGCCACAGACTCCAAAGAATACCTCAACATTTTCTCAGGCCCTCAGTGGCACAGCATGTTTCACAGAATTAAAGGACAAGGAAGACTCTTTAGAAAATTTCTTTAAGGGAGAAGAAAGTTAGGTTCAAAGAGAGTGTCATATTTATATAGAGGCCTCAGCAATGAGCATAGAAGCCATATTTCCTTAATTTCTAGCATTCTGCTCTTTGTAATTCAACACACTGGCTCAATTAAAAAAAATTCTAAGCTGTCAGATACTTAAAAATAGTTATAGGTTAATTGAATTAATGACTAGATGACAGAATGGAGGGTTTATGACACGTTTTCCAATTCCTCTCAGATGAAAATATCATACTACATTTGTTCAATTAAAAACAAAATTCAACTAAATATAATTTTAAGCAAAATAGTCAATGTTGGCCAAAATATCACCTGGAACTTCTCAAGTTCACTTAAGACTTGTCAGAGAACCAGACTTGATTGCTATATTAAGTCAACTGACTAAGTTTAGCCTGCTGAAGTAGCCTTTATCCTCTTTGGTTTGCAAAGAAAAATCTCATGATTTAGCATGAACGGCTAAAAATAAGCTGCAGGTTTCATTTTCCGTTGTTCAGTACGGTTTTGAAACTAAAAGGTGCAAAACTATGAGATTCACCAACGACTATGGAAAGTCAACGATTAAAATTGTCACTTTTCTAGCATACGATCTTGGCTGCCAACTCAGCCAGGCCCGAGAAATGCGTACCGCTGTCCCTCTCATCACGGTCTCTTGAGATGAGTCCCTCTAATAACTAAGGCACAGTTGGAAGCTGGGGGCTGAGGCCAGTCCTGGGGTAGCAGTGGCTTGTGAGTGTATTGTCACATCCGGACAGGATGCCGCATAGACTTCAGCCCATATGCTCAGCCTCCATCTTAGGTGATGCTGGGGACTCCTCTGCAGAACCTGGGAGTAAATACAGCTCGAGTTTCATTAAGATAGGACTCCGAAGGTGGTGAGTGCAGCGAGTCCCTCTTGACCTAAATGCCCATGGCCTTGTGCAATTCCATACTGCCAACCCAGGCAGCTCACAATAAATTTAGTTTCAAAACTGTCTTTCCAGGGCCAAGTCTGGCAAAAAGGTGTTTGACAGAGACATAAATGCTTCAAAGAGAAGGCAGCCATCTCACTCTGTAGCATTCAGCTGTGGCACAAGGCCTGGGGACAGCAATGCTGTTAAAAGAAAGCCCTCGGCTGAATGAGATTGAGAGGGGGCAAAGAAGGGTTAATCTCCTTCCATTAAAAGAGGGCCCATTTAGTGAAGGTGAAGAGTATAATCTGTATGAAGAGCAGAGCAAAGAGCCATTCCAGAAAAGAAATTACAGCACAGGGGCGAGAAGGATGATTTGTCCTCGATTTTCACCGTGAGACCATTTCTTAGATCTGAATCTACCTAGCTTTGAAGTTATGGTCTCAGGGAGGGGCAAATGGGGCACATTCACATTCAGTGCTGGCATATTTGAGCTTTGATTCCATCTGAAATGGGCTATCGGTCTCTGAGAAGCAGAGGGTGTGGCCAAAGCCAGCAGGACATCGTAGACTTCAAACCACAGGTTAGAAGGCGGCAAAATAAACAGCAGGAGTTGCTCATAAAGGAGAAGCCAGGGGATAAATCTCCCTCCTCAGGGTGGGAAAACCTCGTTTTAAACATAGTTTTAAAAACTTTAAAAAAGTTTTAGCACCTTTTTTTGTGAAATAGCATAAGATGTACAACAAGTTATACAGTGTCTACTTTCTCCACCTTCCCCCAGTGATGTCTTACATAGCTGTAGTACTTGGTCTAAACCAAGAAACAGACTCTGGTATAGTTCAAATAAACACAGATACAGTTTTATATGATTTTTGCCAGTTTTTACATGCACTCTGTGAGTGTGTATACCTGTATGTCTACAGTCCTATGCAACGCATCACACGTGCAGGCTGGAGTAATGACCATCACCATCAGCATAGAGAATAGTCACCACCACAGTTCCCTGTGCTCTTGCTCTAATAATCACACCCATCCTCTAACCTAACTCCTGACAATCACTGATCTGTTCTCTATCACTGTGGGTTTTTTTGTTTGTTTGTTTTTTGTTTTGGCTTTTTTTGCTTGTTGAGACAGGGTCTTGCTCTGTCACCCAGGTTGGGGTGCAATGGCACCATCATGGCTCACTGCAGCCTCAAACTCCTGTACCCAAGCAATCCTCCCATCTTAGCCTCTCAAGTAGCTGAGACCACAGGTGCACACCACCATATCCAGCTAGTTTTTTACATTTTTGCAGAGATGGGGTCTCCCTGTGTTGCCCTGGCTGCTCTCAAACTCCTGGGCACTCCTGCCTCGGCCTCCCAAAGTGCTGGGATTACAAGCATAAGCCACCGTGCCTGGCCCATCACTATAATTTTGTTAGTCCAAGAATGTTCTCTAAATGGAATCATGTAGCATATAACTCTTTGAGATTGGCTTTCAGCATAATGCCCTTGTAATTCATTTGAATTGTAAGTAAAGAGCACGTGCATGTTTATTGCTGACTAGTATTTCAAGGTGTGGATGTACCAGCGTGTTACCCACTAACTTGCTGAAAAACATCTGGCTATTTTCCAGTTTTTAGGTATTACAAATAAAGCTGCTATAAATGTTCATGTAAAGTTAATTGTGTGACCATAAGTTTTCATTTCTCTTGTGTAAATACCCATGAGTAGGATTGCTGGATCATGTGGTAAGTGTATGTTTAACTTTTATAAGAAACTGCCAAACTGTTTCCTAGAGTGGCTGTACCATTTTACATTCCTACAGGCAATGTAGGAGAGATCCAGTGTCCCCACATGTTTGCCAGCATTTGGTAACCTCAGTAGTTTTTATTTTAGCCATCTACTAGATGTGTAGGGGCTCCTTTTGATGGGCCACAGTCAAGAAGGCAGTTAAACTCTGTGGCCTTCCAAGCTTAGCTGGGGTGACCTCAGATGTCTCTCATTGCTCCAGTTTTCCTGGTAGCTGTCTACACAGCAGTTTGGGCTGTCTGACACTTACATGATGGAAAATGGGGTGGTCTCTCTGGATGAGGGGGTGAGTCTTTGGGTTTGCCCAGTTGCTGTTGACTGCAGTGGTGGGACATTACTATCTGGGGATGCTGAGACTCTTTGAGGCAGTGCCTCTTGGACCAGCAGGAAGACTTGATACCGGTGGCACATGCTCCCATGGGGTGGGGCAGGTGAAATGACAGCTGTGGGGCAGGAACAGAGTTTGCCTGGGCCAGGGTCTTCCTGTAGCTTTGGACAGAGGCTGTGTGAATACTTTTAATTTCTCAGGTTAGATCGTTATTAGCATAGTGTGAGAGGAAGCGGGACATGGAATCAATGTAGAGAGGCAAGGGTGGGACCACCAGTGGCACTTGTCAAATCTTGGGACCCACTGAACAATCTATGCCCTTGAACTTTGTACTCTGTGACCACCCAAGACTCTCCAGCAGCATGTGGACACGTTGTCTGGATGCCATGGAACTCCTATTTTTGTCTCTTGTGGGTGAGATTTGGAAGCACTGCTGTCACCATCACATGGGCTTTCCTGGCCCAGGGGTCCAGGTCTCATGAGCCATTAGAATGTCATCTGAGTATCAGAAGGTGCCTCATTCAAGAAAGTTGTGCAGGACAAGGTGATGGGTCTTACATAGGACAAACATTATAGTGAGGACTTGAACTGGCCCAGCCATTCTTGGAAAGTCACCCTCCATCTGATTCAAGGTACCTCTGTTTCAAGGGAGGTTGTAGACTTTGCCAGAACTCTTACTCATCATGACCCTGGAGCCATGAGTTTGGACCAGGAGGCCAAGAATCAGGAGAGTAGCGATCCTGAACAGGGACACCCTTGAGATAATGGAGACGTATATGGGGCAGTGAAGCTTGGGGATCATCCTCAAAATTCCCTGGTGGCTAAGCGCTGGGAGGGTCCTGTAGAGGAGCTCCTGTGGGTTCTGGCTCTTGTGTGTCACCAGGTGCCTTTGCAGGGGATCGACACAGATGTAGGCATGGAGGAAACTAAAGTTGATTTCTAGAACCTGAACATGAACCGGGGATGGTAGGGAGCTGAGCAGTCTGTCCAGGCAGAACTTGAAAGTCAAGTGATGCCATGGTGGGCTCTGGAAGTTGAGGTGGTGGAATGAGAGGAAGCCGGGCAGATACTGTCAGGTGATCAGTGGGTGCGGGTTGATGGGTTTCAGCAGGGTTATGTAGTCAGGATGAATAGTCAGACTTCCTCTTAGAAGGTGGTGAGAGTTTAAAGAAATTGGTTTTTTGTTCATTATGGTCTCTGCTATAATTGTTTTTTGCATTGTTTCCTAATTTCCATTTTCAAGTTCCTCCTGCTCCGGCCTGCCTCCTCTCAGGCTGTGCTTCTACTCACCTGCTGTCAGAAGGCAGCCCAGCACACAGCACCTTTCAGATTTAAAAAGGCAGGCACAGCTTGGGGCAGGTACTGTGAGGTCACACAGTGGGACTCCATCCTTGAGGCTAATTCCTCTGCAGCTCCCCTCTAGCTCTTGCTTGTCTTCAATTCATCCCTGCCTTGACCTCAAATTTGCCCACACATTTTAGTCTGGCACTTGCCCTGACCCTGCTCCGGTGTCTTGGTTTCTGACCCCAGATCCCACCTCCTACTCTGCTTTTGTGGCACTGATCACATGGATGCTGCCTGCATGGCTGCCCTCTGTTCTCCTGGGTCCAGCTTCTTCAGTGCTACCACCTCAGGGATCAGGGCACACCATGGTCTGGCCCCACTAGGTGACCAAGATGGGCACTTGGGTCCCTTGCTAGGTCTAGGCAGCCCAAGAGTGTCTTGAAGTATAGGCATGCCTATCTGAGGGCAGGTAAAAGCTCTTTGGCTGAGGCAGGAGGTTGCCTCAGGAGTCAATCTTCTCAGTGGTGCCTTTTGTCTCTTACCCAAAGGTTGGGTGACTCTGGGCCCTTTGTCTAGTTCAATCTTTGCCACTAAATCTCTGAGTGACCACCAGGAAGTAAATGAACCATTATGGGACTCAGTGATTTCATGTGTACAATATGGTTTCTTGACTCCCTAGCTAATAATCTTTTTACTATATCATATCACAGTTAAAGGAAACTCAAAATCAGAAGCCAAAAAAAGGCTTTAAGTTAAATCCTGGTATAGATATACTAGCTTAGAGTTTCCTAATTTTTTTTGTCTAATAAATGTTTGCCAACTGAATATTTGTTGAACTGAATGCAGCATGTCAATAGTTCTCAGGCATTAATGCAGAAGAATTGGGAGGGCAGATTAAAATGGATATCCCCAGGCTCCTCCTCAGAGCTTCCAATACCACTGGGGCCTAGCAGCATGCATTTTAATATGAGAAATGAAAAAAGACCAAGGTTTTGAAATAGACACTGGTACCTTTCTAGAGGCCAATTCACCAATATGCATTAGAAACTTTAAAAATAGTAGAATACTAAAGTCTATCAAAATGTCCAACAACAAAATATTGATACATTAAAATGTATCAGTGCAATGGAAACACAGCCATTAAAAATCATGTTTTCAAAGACCATTTAGTGATTTGGTAAAATGTTTACAACATAATGTCAAATGGGGGCAAAACACCACATAAAATACTATCTCAACAATTTTTAACATTTTGATGTATTTTTTCTGATTTTTTCTTGTATATATTCTTCTCTCCTTTTAAAAAGGAGAGAATGGGGTGGGGTTGGGGTGAGGGGTTATACTAATGCTCTTTTGGACAAAGATGAGGGCTCTACTCTCTCCACTCTGGCTTGAGAGGCACTACCCAAGGTCAATGCCTCCGTGGAGTAATTTCCAAGCCTCCTTGTCCCAATGCACTAAGAGCCCCATAAAATGCCAGGAATCATCTTTTGGCAGAGAGATGACTCATCCATCTTTCCTCAAAGGTTTCAGTGAATCCCAGGTTAAATGTCCCTGTGAATAAGATCAGAAGCCTCTCAGTGGGGATGACCTAGAATCAAATATGCTTTGGCTAGTTAGAAGTTGTGCTAAGGCTCCCAGATGAAAGTCAATTTAGAAAGACAAAAAAATATTTAAAATAACAAAAATAACAATATCAAAAGTCAAAGCACCAATACTGACCATAATTATGATGATTATTTTTTTATCAACACTTTTTTTTTTTTGCTCTGTTGCATAGGCTGGAGTACAGTGGCCCAATCTTGGCTCACCGCAACCTCCGCCTCCTGGGTTCAAGCAATTCTCATACCTCAGTCTCCCAAGAAGCTGGGATTACAGGCATGTGCTACCAAGCCTGGCTAATTTTTGTATTTTTAGTAGAGACAGGGCTTTGCGATACTGGCTGGGCTGGTCTTGAACTCCTGGCCTCAAGCAATCTGCCCACCTCGGCCTCCCAAAGTGCTGGGATGACAGGCGTGAGCCACCGCGCCTGGCCTTTATCAACACTTTACCTTGATGTGCACTTTTCTAAGCTGCCCATATCATTTTGCATGTATCACCTACTTATTCTGACAGAGTCTCAGCATTACATTTTCTAACGATACTATTTTGGAGGTAGGAGGGAGCTTGAAAGTTCTGATGAAAACCAGAAACTTCTTGACTTAAAAACAAAACCCTGAAGTGTGGTATTTTCCAACTTGGTTCTTGACAAGAAATTAGGGGATTTCAGTGTGAGAAATTATAAAGCCCTATTACTATGAATTCTTAGTTTTGGTGAATATGATGTGGTATTTCTGCCAAACTCTCTAAGGAGAGTGACAGAACATCACGATGCTGACCCATGGGGAGAAAGGAGCTTGCACATCTGTGCTATGACAATTCTAAAACCTCAGGGATTAAAATACCCAACTAGTGTAAGAGCTGCCTGTGTGAGACTATGTGCTCAGTCCACATCTGCTCATCATGGCTCAACAAGGCCAGGCTCAGATCTTTAGATGACTTAAGCTCTGAAAAGTCTACAGTGCCTCAAATTTGAATTATTACTCCTATGTGAAATTAAAATAGAAAAAAATAACAAAATACAAAATTAAGGTTAAGAAAGCTCAACAAAGTCTACCTTTTCCCAGACTGTCTACTTTGATGCTTTTTTTGAAATGTCAAATATCAAAATATTTACAAAATGTGTGTTTGTACACAATCCTGCTTTGCTGGTGTTGTCTGTGAGGTCACTCAGCATCCAGTGGTCACAGGGATCTATGGCTTTCTTTCAAACACCAAGTGTTGAACAGTAGTGAAATTCTGGTACCTGATGTGGTGGTCTCATGCCCCTTCCTGTAGTAATATGCAGCTAGAAATTAGAAATCAGGAGGCTGGCCCCCTCCCCCAACCCTAACACCATTCATATGTCAACTCCTGCATACTTAGTGCTTTGAGGAGTCATAACAGATGGCAGTTGAAATTAGCAAGCTGTGATTAGCCATTCTCCCACATGAATGGACCCTGACGTTGACTGAGACCTTTGGCTCTGCCCTTCTTGAAAGACTCTGTCAGGCTAGGACTTCCAGCAACACATCATCCCCATTTGGCTCCAGCTTTTGAAATCTGGCACATATTCTTAACTTACTCCTTCAACTGCGCCCTTCTAGCTGGCACTGTATTCCTCATTCACCTGGTCTTTTTTTTCTGAGATGGAGTTTCTCTCATGCTGCCCAGGCTGGAGTGCAATGGTGAGATCTTAGCTCACTGCAACTTATGCCTCCTGGGTTCAGGCAATTCTCCTGCCTCAGCCTCCCAAGTAGCTGGGATTACAGGTGTGTGCTACAATGCCTGGCTAATTTTGTTTTTTTTTAGTAGAGATGGGGTTTCACCGTGTTGGTCAGGCTGGTCTCAAAGTCCTGACTTCAAGTAATCCACTCGCCTACGCCTCCAAAAATACTGGGATTATAGGGGCGAGCCACCGCGCCCAGCCCAACCTGGTCTTATCATTAGCTTACACCACTAGCCCAGCCAGCAACCCTATCAATAGATACTTTCAGTTCCTAACAACTTGGAAAGACAGACTTTCAGAAGCTGAAGTATTTTTGCAGCAACTCATCTTGTTATTCTATTCCACTCCTCCTCAGCTCCATCCTGATGTGAGGGGACTGGGCAGAGGCTAGGCAGCCATAACAGGAGAGTAGGCCAGGCATCAGCCTCTGTCAGATACCTGAGAAGCTGTGGCAAATTGGCCAGTAACAGGCACCCCCACACAATAGACAATACATGCTCTTCAGGGTGTGGATGTAGGTGCCAGATAGGTCAAGTCCAGGGGCAAAAGTCAATCAGAAACCAGAATGTTTAGTCAGATATTGACAAAACTAGAGAACTAGGTACCAGGCACCTCAGACTTGAGTTCATTTTTATCTCACACCTTTAAGTTTGGGGCATCACAAGGCACCCATCATATGGTTTCTATTTACCAATGAGGGGAATACTTTACCAACATCAACAATGGTTAGAAGGTTACATAAAATGTTAAACTTATTAAAAGTTCTCCAAACAGAGCTTACAACTTTACCACTTGTTATTTCAGTAAATGTTTTGAAACTTTTCCTGAAAATGAAAAGCTAGACATATATATCACATCCTTTGGGGTAGCATTAATAGCTCCAGCCTGAGACTTTTTAGTCTACTTTTAAATGTTTCTCGGCTGGGCCCGGTGGCTCACACCTGTTATCCTAGCAATTTGGGAGGCCAAGGTGGGTGGATTGCTTGAGCCCAGGAGTTCAAGACCAGCCTGGGCAACATGGTGAAACCTTGTTTCTACAAAAAATACAAAAATTAGTCAGGCATGGTGATGCATTCCTGTAGTCTCAGCTACTTGGGAGGATCGCTTGAATCTGAGAAGTTGAGGCTGCAGTGAGCCATGATCATGCCACTGCACTCCAGACTGGGTGACAGAGTGAAACCCTGTCTCAAAGAAAAAAAAAAGTTTCTTGGCTGGGCGCGGTGGCTCATGTCTGTAATCTCGGCAATTTGGGAGGCCAAGGCCGGCAGATCATGAGGTCAAGAGATCAAGAGCACCCTGGCCAACATGGTGAAACCCCGACTCTACTAAAAATACAAAAATTAGCTGGGTGTGTGGTGCATGCCTGTAGTCCCAGCTACTTGGGAAGCTGAGGCAGTAAAATCACTTGAACCTGGGAGGCAGAGGTTGCAGTGAACTGAGATCGTGCTGATGTACTCCAGCCTGGCAATAAAGTGAGACTCTGTCTAAAAAAAAAAAAAAGAAAAGAAAAGAAACAGTTTCTCTAATAATTTGGTTTAAAGGTCTCACCTTAGGGAATTTTTCCCCGATCAAGTGTCCCAAGACCTGGAGCAGATTAGGTAGGATACATTTCCAAAGCCTCCAGAAGCAGAGAAAACTACAAGCTAAGGAAGTCAAGAGCTTTCCTACAGAATACTGGGGCTCCTATTTGGGGGAGCAGAATTCTGTCACAATTCCAACTAATATGACTAGATCCAGGAAGGAGACAAAGCCGGTATAGTCCTAGACCAACAGGATAAGGGGAAAAATAAGGAGAAGGAAATAAGGAAAATGTCCTTCGTGGTTCACTGACCACGGGCAACATGATGGTGCTCACTCAGGGTCATAATGGACAGAGGTGTTGAGAAATCTCATCCGCTGCCATCTTGCCCTCATGGCCAGATGTTACCTAAGAGTGTCAGTCAGGAAAATCTAAATGTGGATAATTTTTTACTTATCCGACTGTTTCTATGTAACTTTATCCTCGAGAGTCTCCAAGTTTCTTTTATGTGCTGTGCCAGAGAGAACTACTTCTTCTTCAGAAACCCTCCAGAGCTGTCACTGCTAAGTGGCTGCTCCATCAGGGACTACATTTCCCAGACTCCTCTGTGGTTAGCTGTGGTCATGTGATGGAGTTTTAGCCAATGGAATGTGAGTAGAAGTAATACGCACCACTTCTAGGCAGGGCCCATAAAAAACTCCCATGTGCACCTTTTCACGCTCTTTTCTTACTTCACTGAGGAGTGGAGACACCCCCAGGCGACCTTGAAAACCACATGCTGCAGAAGGCAAAGCCCCTTTCTACCTGTGTTTCTGAATGAATGCATGAAAAACAGTTGCCCTACTGACCTGTACTGTTAGATAAGCAAGAAATAAACTATTGTGTTTGAGCCACTATAGATTTGGGGTTCTGTTATAACAATTAGCCTATCCTAATATTGTTTTTGATACAGCTGTTATCATTGTGTACAGAAATCTCTGCGCCCTTTCCCCCTTTCTTTAAATCTTACCGTGAACTGAAAAAGGAGAATTGGGAGACTTAAATTTAAGTAGCTATTGGGGACAAATGACACTTACCAAATTAGTGGTCACAACATTCAGATCTCAGAGCCACAAGAACAGGAGTACAGCAGAGCCTCACTTCAAGACCACCTAATATATTAAAGTAAAACAAAAAGTAAAACATAAGGCCTATAAAACAGATATTTTAGTGTGTGATAGTTAATTCCAAATTTCCAGTTGTCCATTTACAAAGGAATATGCCACTGTTTTCCAGTAAATGACAAGCTTCCTTACTGCCTTTAAAATGAGACTTACGCCTCCCCGCTCCCAATAATTTTAACATAAAATTTCTGAAGAACAGATCTCCTCCGATACGTCAGCTGTACGAAGACTAGATGCTGACTCAGGGAATGACTTTAGAAGCCAGGAAAATCAGGGTATGATTTCTATGCCTGTGTGCTGTTCTCATGTACATATCAAAACTTTTCTCTTGGGAACTTAACTTTCTTGGGTAGGAACTTCCAGAGGCTGTGAAATTACAGGCTTTGTAAAGAACTATGAGTTTGTAGTCAAAGTTAAAACAGACACATTGTGTCTTTGTGTTTAATGTCATCTGAGATACGATGGCACAAGTAGGAATGAAAATAAGTCCTCTGTAAACAGGGCAATAAGATAATGTAGGTTCATACACAGAACAATCAGAAAAGTGCGCAGTAAAGGCAGCACAGTTGTGTACATCTTTTTACCAGGGCTGTCATCTTTTACCAGGTTAAGTGTGAAAATACCGTTTGATGGCACAGGACACATATTTGCCTAGAACAGGGTTTATTTTTATGTCTGATCGCTCAGTATAAGATCTAGGAAGCAAACAATCCAGAACTCTGAACAAACATTCTGACCGTCTGAAACAGAGTACTCAGGTGAGGGGAGGAAGAGGAGGCAAAACAAGAGGGTTGACAGGCAAAGGCATCAATCAGTTGGGCCATTCTCCCCTGGGTTTTCATCTTAGTATTGTTCTTTTTTTTTTTTTTTGCATTCTTTTCTGATCCTGTGGAGAAGAGAGATATCAGATCCCTTTGGGGCCGTATTTAGAGGGTCTCCCAAACGCAGTCCCTACTCCCAACTCTGGGCTGGGGCTTGGCAAGCTGTAGGCGTCAGGGAACAAGATGGCGCCCTACGGTGAAGGGCGCTCAGTGAGGGGGTGCCAAAAGTGGGCCTTCACTTACTCGGAGGCGCTGGCTCCTCTGAAGCCCAGACGCTGCCAGCTCCCTGGGCCCAGGAGTCACAACCGCTTTCGTGCCCTGGGTTCTTCACTTCTTGTGGTGATCAGCTCCACATATTTTTCTGATGATGTCACCCATTCTGACTTCCTACATTTTGAAAGTTGATCTACAAGTAAAATCTTTCGTGAGGCTTAAAAAAAAGAAGAAAAGAAATAAAAGGTGTGCTGTAGGGAGATGGAGAGGAGGAGAAAGGCCGTTGCCTCTTTATTTTGAGATTTGCTGCAGCTGCGAGTGCCACTCCCCAGCTAGTTTCCTGGCTTCAGAGGGAGGACAGTGGCCGGGCGTGGGTGACGTCAGGGCCAGGCCTGAGTCATCGCCAGCAGCCCGGCCGGGCTGCCCTGCCACTCGGAAGGGGACAAAAGGAACCTTTGATGTCCAGAGGCCCTCCTCTCAGCACACTCGCCGGCACAGACCAGCAGGCCAGGAGAACATTCCTGCTGTCTCCCCACCCCCAGCCGCCCTTCCTACTTCCGGAACAGCCCCAGACAGATTCAACAAGGCCTCCCCAAAGGACATCACCCTCCTGCATGGCAGAGGCATGGCCGTGCTCTGTCAGAGAAGCAGGGAAGAAGAAGAGGCTGTTTCCCTGGGGAACTCTCACTGCCCCTCTGCCATCCCCCTTCTTCTGTGTGGTGCCCACCTTACTCAAGGAGTTGCAGTGGTATTGAAAGAGATGCAGAAACGTGGAAGGCATTTTTGTCACCATCCCCGGGCAGCTCCTGGTGGTCGGTGTCTATTCTCCTCTGCCTCTGTGCTGTGGCCCTGGGCTTAGCTCCCTGCCCTAGGTGCCAACATGAACTAGCTCTTCCTGGATTTAAGACATGACTGCTCTTTAAAGGGGATATTTATATCTCAGTGCCTGGCATGAGGCTTGGTAAATATATGATGAATTAAGGAATGATAATTGTAAAATAAAATAGTAGAGGACACATATTAAATACTTAGAGTGAACATTCAAGCCTCTGTGCTTTATGAAGATTATTTCATTTATTGGTATTATCACAACAAAAAAGCTGTGAGGTAGGTACTATTAATATTCTTAATGCTATAGAGGAGGAAATGGATGCTCAGAGAGGTTAAGACACTTTTCTGAAGCCTCACAGCTAGTTAGTTCGTGGCAGAGTCTGGATCATCTAATCTCACATCCTGTTTTCTTAATTACGGTGCTGAGTGGCTGGAGTGAATGAAGGAATATTGACCAAGGGCACCCTGGCCAGGAGAAAGAAGACAAGGATAAAGACGAGACTTGAAACCAAATCCTACAAGGAAACAGTGAAACAATTAGGAATGTTCTGGCAACATGGGCCTCAGGCCTTCTTACTGCGTCAACACCAGGTCTGAGGTTTGGCAACTGGGCAGGTTACTCAGCGTGGCCAGGAGGGCGAGTCAGTCATCAGGTTCAAGCAGGGATGAGAAACTAGGGAGGTTGGATGGACACAGGCCTGTGGCATGTGGTAGATGCAAAATCCGAGAGCCACGGGGGACAGAGTACCTCGGCGGGAGCCAGAGTCCACGCTTGTCTTTTTGTTGCCTTCTGGCCTCATGGATATGGGTGGGAAGGTCAGTGAAATTAAAGGGTTACATCTGGGGTAGACAAGAAGGCTACAGGAAGAAGGCCATGACAGCACTCTCAAGGACTCTGGACTCAGAAAAAGAGTTGGAACTGTGGTGTGGTTTTAGAGTGCAGGAGCAACGGGAAGGGACAGGGAACAGATCTGGACCTGACAATGGTAGTTACTTCCTACTCTTAGCGCCCTCCTACCAGGAATCGGCTGCCTTTCTGGGCCTGAGGGGGAGTCCTGGCAATGACTGTGGGCAAGCAAAGGCGAGGAGGGGTGGCGAGAAGAGAACATCTGCTTTCGGGGTATCTGGGCCCAGTATAAGAATGACCTACGAGGTAGCCTCTCCCTGTGTGGTTTATGATTCTGTGGTTTGTACTTTTCCATGATTCTTTTAGAGTAAATGTCTCATTCCAAGAGGAAGACAAAACCAGGAATTTCCAGCCCCTTGTGGAGGCCTCCTCGATAACACACCCACAGCTTTCCTTCCCACTGTGGGTGGGGTGTCAGGTCACAGAGACCACTCTCCCTGGCTCAGGCAATCTGTGCCTCTGATGCCTGGGACATTGTGTAGTTCTACCTTGTTCCTGGGAGCTCTGCCAGTTGCCACTCTGAGGAATTGCACTTGTTCCTTGTAGTTTGAATC
Organism: Colobus angolensis palliatus; assembly: GCF_000951035.1. NCBI lineage: Eukaryota > Metazoa > Chordata > Mammalia > Primates > Cercopithecidae > Colobus > Colobus angolensis. The sequence continues at coordinate 5,437,682 of NW_012118043.1, forward strand.
CCTAGGCAGGTGGAATTTATAGAGGTGAATTTCACAAGAGAGAAAGCCACATGCTTTTAATCAAGGGAGCAGCAGCAACTGATCAGGTTCACTGTCAGTGTCTGCACACAGCCTGATCTTGGGCTGAGGAAATCGCTTTAAGTTCCAGGCATTTTTGGCAGAAGACTTGTTTATTCTTTTCTTCCTTCTCTGCAGAAAATGCCTCTGGGCACCTCCCTGCTCTGTTTCCCCAAAGACTCAGTGGCCTTGCTTGCTTCATACACACAGGTATTTATTTCTCTAATAAGATGAACAAAGGCTGATCATTTCTTCACCCTGCATCCTATCAGGATAATGTGAACAGAAAAATAAAGAAAAGAAGCAGAAATGATCAGTAAGCTTAAGTGAGACACAGATTCTTGGGTTATATGCTCTGGGGTTGATACTAACAGTGAACATAGAATCAGAGAACTGGGACAAATATCCACTTGAAGATACAGAGAAGTAAGTACAATGTCACTTCCCTAGCCTCTACCTGAAGTGCAGCAGCCTCCTCCTTTGCTACAACAAATGCAGCTAAATGCTGGTAATTAAAACCAAACCTTTATTAATGCAAGGAATTCCTGGGAAGACTGGTCTATACTTGTTGCCTTAGATTTCTCTCATTTCATTCCCTCTCTTTAAAAGAAATTATTAAGGTATAATTTACATACCATAAAGTTCACCCACTTAAAGTGTACAATTCAATGGGTTTTAGTGTATTTACAGAATTATGTAATTTGTAATCTATGTTTTTAACATTTTTTGTCACCCCCAAAAAAACACCGTGCCTATTAGGTGTCATTCTTCATTTGTCCCCACCTACCAGCCCTAGACCACCACTCATCTAGTTTCTGTCTCTATAGATTTTCCTCTTCTGGACATTTTCTACAAATGGAATCATACAATATATGGTTCAAACATCTGTCCTCTCCAAAACTCATGTTGAAATTTAATCTCCAATATGGCAGTATTGAGAGGTGGGGTCTTTCAGAGGTGGTTAACCCACTCATGGATTAATGACTAATTGGTTAATGGATTAATGGGTTATCACAAGGGAGCGACTTGTAGCTTTATAAGAAGAGGAAGAGGGACCTGAGCTAGCACTCTCAGCCCCCTTGCCATGTAATGTCCTGTGTCACCTTGGGACTTGCCAGAGAGTCCCCACCAGTAAGAAGGTCCTCACCAGATGTGATCCCTAGACTATGGACTTCTCAGCCTTCATAACTGTAAGAAGTGAATTTCTTTTCTTTATAAATTACCCAGTTTCAAGTGTTCTGTTTAAGCAACAGCAAATGAACTAAGGCATAGAATAGTTTAGTACTTCATTCCTTTTTATGCCCAAATAATATTCCACTGTGTGAGTATACAACATTTTGTTTATCCGAATCTCAGTTGATGAACTCGTGAGTTGTTTTCACTTTCTGGCTGTTATGAATAATGTTGCTATGAACATTCATGTGCAAGTTTTTTTTTGTGGACATGCATTCATGTCTCTTGGGTAGACACAAAAGAGTGGGATTGCTGGGTGATATCATACTATGTTTAACATTTTGAGAAACTGTCAAACTGTTTTCCAAAGTGCTGCATCATTTTACATTCTCACTAGCAATTTATGAGGGTTCTGATTTCCCCACATCCTCACCAACGCTGTTATTGTCTGTCTTTTTTATTATAGCCATCCTAGTGGGTACAATGTGATATCTCATTGTGGTTTTGAATTGCATTTAACAAATGACTAATGATGTTGAGTGTATTTTCAGGAGCTTATTGGTCACTTGTATATCTTCTTTGGAGAACTGTCTATTCAAATCCTTTATCTTTCAAATTAGGCTTTTTTTTTTGGATGGAGTTTCCCTCTTATTGCCTAGGCTGGAGTGCAATGGCATGATCTCAGCTCACTACAACCTCCACCTCCCGGGTTCAAGCAATTCTCCTGCCTCAGCCTCCCAAGTGCTGGGATTACAGGCATGCGCCACCACGCCTGGCTAATTTTGTATTTTTAGTAGAGACAGAGTTTCTCTATGTTGGTCAGGCTGGTCTTGAACTCCTGACCTCAGGTGATCTGCCTGCCTCGGCCTCCCAAAGTGCTGGGATTACAGGTGTGAGCCACCTAGACTAAATTTTTTTTTTTTTAATTTTTCAGTTTTAGGGATTCTTTATATATCCCAGACACAAGTCCCTTATCAGATATATTTTATAATATTATCTCCCTGTCCATGGTTGTCATTTCATTTCTGGTTGGTGTTATTTGAAGCATAAAAGTTTTTAATTTTGATGAAGTCCAACTGGTCTCAAACTCCCAACCTCAGGTGATCCGCCTGCCTTGGCCTCCGAAAGTGCTGGGATTACAGGCGTGAGCCACCACGCTCAGCCAATTTTTTTTTTTTTTAAATTTTGGAGTTTTAGGGATTCTTTATATATCCCAGACATAAGTCCCTTATCAGATATATATTTTACAATATTATCCCCCTGTCTATGGTTGTCATTTCATTTCCAGTTGGTGTTATTTGAAGCATAAAAGTTTTTAATTTTGATGAAGTCCAACTGATCAATCTTCTCTCTCATCACTTGTACTTTTGGCATATTTGAGAAAACATCTAACCCAAGGTCATGGAGATTTACACCTGAGTTTTCTTCTAAGAGTTTTATAGTTTTAGTTCTTACATTTAGATCTATGATACACTTTAAGTTAATTTTGCTTATGGTGTGAGGTAGGGATCCACATTCATTCTTTTCATGTGGCTATCTGGTTGTCCCATAACTATCTGTTGAAAAGATTATTTTTACAACAATTCTGTACATATAAAACTATTCTAAAATAAAGAGTTTATTTTAAAAAATAGTTTATTCTTTCCTCTATTGAATTATCTTGGCCCCTTTGTCAAAAATCAACTGACCATAAATATTAATATTTATTCCTAGAGTCTTAATTCTATTCCATTGATTTAGATATCTATTGTTATGTCAGTACCACACTGTTTTGATTACTATAGCTTTATATTATGTTTGGAAACTAGGAAGTGTGAGTCTCCCAACTTTGTTCTTTTTCAAGATTGTTTGGCTATTCTGAATCCCTTGAATTGCCATATGATTTTTAGGATCAGCTTCTCAATTTCTGCAAAAAATCCAGCTGGGGTTTTGATAGATGTTAAATTGTACCTGCAGATCAATTTTGGGAGTAATCCCATATTAGCAATATTAAGTCATCTGATTCATAAACCTAAGAAGCCTTCTCATTTATTTAGATCTTTGATTTATTTCAGCAATGTTTTGTTGTTTTCAGTGTACAAGTCTTGCAAATATTTTGTTAATTATTTTGTTAATTCTTGAGTATTTTATTAACTGATATTGTTTATACTGGGAATCATCTATGCTCATGGACCTAAGAGCTTGTGCTTTCATGATCAAAAGTCTTAAGTCCCAGTCCTGGTTTCACTATTTATTACCTGCATGTAATGTAAGGTTACTTCGACTGTATCAAGTTCTTTTTCTTTATGTGAGAAAAAGGAAATACTAATACCACCTTATGGGTTTGTTATGCAGATTAAATAAGATAATGCATATGTAACCCTATTCAGACCATGAACCACAGGGTGCAGTCTTGGGGAGGGGGCAGGGTTGCAGCCCAAGAAACGCAGTCTAGTTGCCAAAAGTAACTTCTAATTAACTCCTATTAATACTTGCATTTCTCAAACATCACAAAGAGCCCCTTCAATTCCCCTTAGCATCCTTTTCCCCTCCTATCCAAGCCCCTTACACTCCATAGCTTCTGCCTCCCTTTCTTTCTCCCAACTCCGTAAAAGCTTTCTCTCCAGTCCTAATCAGCATTCCTCTGGTCCTTCTGCTTCTGGCCAGTTCTTCTTCTGATGGGGCAGAAAAAGAAATTGGACAGACAAATCCAGAAATCTTGTTAGTGGGCAGGAAGAGAATAAAATCAGGGAACACTTAAACTTAATATATGTACTATCACTCATGTAAAGTGCTTAGTGCAATGTCTGATATATAATAATGGCTCAATACATGTTGGATTAAAAAATGTTTCTTTTTGTGCTGGTTATTTTATGCTATCCATATTTTATGTTAATGATGTGGGGTTTAGATCATAACCTCTGAGAATCCAGCCTAGAGATTGCTACCCAATGGCCCATCGTCACTCATTCGGGTGAATTTTGGGAATTCGAATTTGGAATTATTGTTCTATTTTCTTCCTCCTGAATCATGCCTCAGAGAATGAGCCCTTGGCAAACTGTAAAAAGTTCATCTTTAGGGCTCCTTGAGTATTGTTTGGAGGCCACATCTGTTTCCTCCCTAGACCAGCCCCAGGACCCTATCCTCTTTCCCCTCCACAAAACCTTCTAGTATAATACCTTCAAGCGCAGGTCAGGACTCATTATTTAGTGGGTCAGCATTGGTTTCAAGTGATAGAATAAAATAAAACAATAGAAAAGATCCAAGTACATTGTAACAAACACTTTCAATTTTATAATATGTATGTGAGCTGGGTCTTTCTGTGAAACATATTTTCTATTGTGGTTCAGAGTTTTTAAAAAATGTTTAAAAACCAGTGTCGATATAGATCCCTCACTTTCACTAAGGTGTTTAAACAACTCATGAGAGCATAAACTCTTAGTGATGTGTCCACTTATATAGGGTTGGAGACCTTAAGCTCTAGGGATGAAGCTCCATCAGTAGTGAAGTATCTGGGGGCACTGAGGCTCTTTCCTGTAATATACAACACTTTGAGAAGGAGTAACTTCTGTTTGCTGTGTGCAAACACAGCAAAACTTCTGTTCCTGCTCCCTCATGCCACCCCGTAGCCATCCCCTTCTCTCATTCCCACAATATCTACGCATCCACACCTTGAACTTGAGTGGTTTTCTATTTTTCAAAACTCTTTCACGTACTCCATCTCATTTGGTTTTCACAACTATTCTATGAAGTTGATGGGTCAGATGCAAGTCCTTGCTTGGCCACTTAACATACTGTGTGACCTTAACTTCTCAGCCTCAGTGTCTTCAGTTCCGTTATTTATATAAACCCAGAGAAGTCAAGAAATTTGGCCAACATCACACAGCCCAGAACTGGCAGGACCAGGAAGAGAACTAGATTTTCCACCTCCCAGCCTGGTTGTCCTGCAGGCTCCGCTTATGGAAATGCATATCTTTTTTTAGAGGCATGATTCATCTGACTACCTTACAAAGAATGTTTAAAAAGCAGAGAACATTTTGCTCTCCCCTCCCCGCCATATCTAAAAACACTGACTTTTATGGCACCAGGCACAAGACAAACAACTCTTCATGCTTCATGGTGAGGGGTTATCACACTCAACATCAAAGACTATTTATTTAAGGCTGGGCCAGTCAGAAACAGAAACAAAGTCAAGAAGAGAGGAAAACAAAGTTCCCCGAGTGCTCTGTTTTTGTCCTTTGTGTAGCAGAGTGTCCCCTCTAGTGGTTCTGGAGGAAAATAGCCTCTCGAAAACACATTTACAGATTTGACATTGATGGAGTCAGAGAATTTGGTGCTTCAGGGGAGCTTAAAGCACTCAGTTCTGTGCTTCCTTTTATTGATGAGAAATTGAGGACAAGAGCAGTGATTCTCAACCAGGGGTGCGTTTGCCCCCTGGACAACGTTTGGCAACATCTGGAGACATTTTTTATTGTCATTTTGGGGAGCAATACCGTCAACAGTGGGTAGAAGCCAGGGATGCGCCAAACATCCTGCAATACACAGGACAGCCCCCCACCTCAACACAACTATCTGGTCCAGTAAGTCAATAGTAACTGAGGTGAAGAAATCCTAGACTAGAAAAATGACGGGACCTGCCCAGGGACTTACAGCTTATTCACAGCTTTTGACAGCTCAGACTAAGCATTCTCTTTTTGTTCCTTAATTTTTTAAAATTAGAATTGTTAACAATTCAAAAATAATACCTGCTCATAAGAGTAATGTAATAAAATATAATTAAAAGATTTTCCATCCCCTCACGCCTCCCCAGAATCAATGTTAACATCCTGGTGGTTGATTAGGCTAAACTGTATTAGAAATGACAATTGCAGACCCTTTTTGATGTAAAAAATGGCAATTTCTGATGGTGAAGCTTAAGACATTCATCCCTCTCTCCAGGCACACGCCGAAACAAGCATCAAGGCACACAGGGGATTCTTTTGACTTTGCTTGTCATACAGGAGTTAGAGTCAACAGCACAAATTATAATTTTTCATATTTAATAAACAGAGTACCTCTTCAGATCAAAGATAAGGATCTACTGCATATTCCCAGAAGCTTAGGATGCTTAGCACTGTGGGGTCCCAGAGCTAAGATGGTCTGTGACAGACATTAGAGGACACTGAATCGTGTGGTGCATGTCTTTAATGCCTCTTTGACACTTGGGATCTCACCTTTTTGTAGAGAGCTTGGCTCAGGATTAGAATCTTCTGTAGGCTATGCTGTCTAACTAGAAATTAGTAAGATTCTTTTGTTGTTTTTGTATTTATTATTATGGATATTTTATAGGAAGCACGTTTGGTTTTCTACTGAATATGAGGTTTTAAAACTTCATTTTATGACAAGTTTATAAGGAAAACTGAGACAACTAAAAAAAAATTTGTTGTTTTTGTTTATGAGACCGGGTCTTCCTCTGTTGCCCAGACTGGAGTGCAGTGGTGTGATCATGGCTCACTCCAACCTCAATCTTCTGGGCTCCAGCAATCCTCCCACCTCAGCCCCCTGAGTAGCTGGAACCACAGGCATGCACCACCATGCCTGGCTAATTTTTTAACTTTTTGTACAGATGAGGTCTTGCTGTGTTGTCCAGGCTGGTCTTGAACTCCTGGGCTCAAGCGATCCTCCTGTGTTGGCCTCCCAAAGTGCTGGGATTACAGGCATGAGCCACTGTGCCTGGTCCCGTTATCTTTTTATTGATTACTGTTTTTCTTATCTTCACTGTTCCAGTTGACCACATTCATATCTTCAAAAAATACTGTCCTTTGCTGGACTAAGAATGCTCTACTATCCTGGATCTTCTTTGTCCCTTGTGGCAAACACTGTTGTTAGCCTACACAATTGCTAACACCTCTCCTTTCCTTCTTGCTGGGCAGAGCTCACCACCCACCATAGGGGTTGACAATGGCAGACAGGCACATGCTCAGCCTACCTCACAACTAAGGCATGGATGTGAGGCATGATTCTGGCCAATGGCACATGAGGGGAAGTTTCTTGGGTAGGGCACTGGGAAAAAGTTTCCTTCCTTAAAATCCAGAGTTTCAGGTTTCTGTAAGCGATTGTATGAAGAGGTGATTCCTTGAAGAGCCGCAGCATCTTCCAACAATGAGGGGGAAGGTCAGAGTGTAAAAACCAGTACATTAAGATGGTGGAGAGAAAGGTGGAAAAGCTGGGTCCTTGGCAACACTGGTAAGTCACGGGTCAACTCAAGAACCACCTACTTCCAGGTTTCCTGTTAGTAAGATAATATATCTTTGTCATTTATGCTATTTGTACTTCAGTGTTCCTTACTTGCAGCCAAAAGCTTCCTTACTGACCACTCATATGACCACATAACAGCTACTCACTGGCCTCCTAATGGCTCTCCTTGATCTCCCAACCCCCATCCACCATCCTGAATGCAGTTCCTTCTCTTTAAAGAACCAGTTTGGTTAGAGAATTCTGTAGTTCAAGCCTTTAGTGGTAATATTGTGCCAAATCAAATAAGCCACTGACAAAAGACCATAAATTCTATGTTTTCATGCATATAAAACATCCAGAACAGAGAAATCTATACGGGCAGAAAATAGATTAGTGGTTGCTTAGGGATGGGATGGAGATGGGGGCTTAGGGAGGTGACAGTCAAAGGGTGTAAGGTTTCTTTCTGAGGTGAAGAAAATTTTCTACAAGTGACTGTGTTGATGGTTACATTTGTCTGTGACTATACTAAAAACTTTTGAGTTATACACTTTAAAAGGGTGAATTTTATACTTTAAATAGGTGAATTTAATGATATGTGAATCATATCTTAATAAAGCCATTTTTAAAAGAACATTTCGTGGTGATCTATTATCTAGAAAATAAAGCACAAATTCATTTCCTTGATTTTCAAAGTTTTCCACCCTCTGGCCTCAAACTACCATATAATTTAATTCCTCATGACTTTCCTATTGGCAGACAATTGGGCAGATTGCAAGGGTTCCAGACATACAACCTGTGCTTCCCTGCTTCTCTGCCTTTGCTCCTTGTTCCCTGGGCCTGGCAGGATCCCTCCCACCATCTTGGTCTATCAAAATTTAACTTGCCTTTGAGGCTCAATTCAAATGTTCTCCCTAATATTTCTGCCTGGAAAGCCAGGCAGAAATGCCCCTTGCACCTCTGAATTAGTAGAATTCAATAGACTTCCTGTGGTGCTTACCTTGTCCTCTTTCACGGGCTGATTGGCTATATGACCACAGTTTCTGAATCAGAAGTTGGTGCTAATGCTGTGTCAGTAAGAAAGACTATTACAAACCAGGATTACTTTAGAAAATTTGGATTATGTGGCTACCATAATAGCCTTCCCACTAGAGTGTATGATCTTTATTGGGTAACATCTTTTCCTCTCTCACAGAGTTCTCACCACGGTCTCTCAGGTGAATAAAGAGCTTAGATTCCTTTTTCTCTACAATGCATATGAAATGTGGTTAGGTGGTGTTAATTAAGGGTCTTACCTCTGCATTATACAACAAATAAATAAAAGCTAAGTTGATGATACAAACTTTTTTAAAGACCACAGAAATGGCCAGGTGCAGTGGTTCATGCTGTAATTCCAGCACTTTGGGAGGTTGAGGTGGGCAGGTCACCTGAGCTCAGGAGTTCAAGACCAAAGTTAGCTGGGCATGGTGGGGGGCGCCTGTAATCCCAGCTACTCAGGAGGCCGAGGCAGGAGAATTGCTTGAACCCGGGAGGCGGTGGTTGCAGTGAGCCGAGATTGTGCCACTGCACTCCAGCCTGGGCAGCAGAGTGAGACTCCATCTCAAAACAAACGAACAAACAAAACAAAACAAAACAGAAAAGACGACAAAAATACCAAATGGAAAAATAAAAGAGAATATTTCTATAATGGAGGGTGCCTTCCTAAATAAGTCACAAAACGCCAAATACCATAAAGTAAGTTATTGATAGATTTCTTTGCATAAAAACCCTCTGTTTGGCTAAAGACACCATAAACACTGTTGAAGGACAAATGACATGCTTTGAGAAAATATTTTCAGAATAATAAAGGATTAATATCAGTGCTAACTGAACAAACAACACACAAGAACGAGGGCAAAGAAAAAAAGAAGTAAGTCATAGTAAAAGTACGAATGACAAATAGTATATAAAACATGTTCAGTATCACTAGCATCAGGGAAATGGAGACCAATACAAGGAGGGTCATTTGCCTATCACATTGGCAAACATGGAAAAGATTAAGAATATGCCTAATGGTCAAATGTATGGAGAAAAGATCAAACACAAATAGTAGTAATGAGAAAACAAATTGGTTCTATAACATTTATAACATATATTATACATAATTTTGAAGAGAGCAATTTGGTAGTGATCTATTTTCTGCAATTAACAGATATTACATTTATAGTTCCCAAGTGAACTTTTAAAAAAAGTCATTCTTGATGGTTAATGAAGGAAATCTCAATCTTTTTTCCCCAATTTCTCCATTCTAAGGCACTTACATAGAATACACTTATTAAGATAATTTCCCAGTTGTTTACAATATCAAATAAGAAATCCTAGCAGGAACAATCATCTTTAAAAGCCCTCCTCTAACACTTTAAATGAGAATTTAAGAATTCCCCATATTTGGCTGGACTGATACAGCCAGAGCACTTGACCAATTGACCAACTCGATGAGGAGAGGAGGGAGGGGAACAAGATGCCGCTCTGCCTTGATTTCCCCATCCCTGGCTTCCCTTGATTGGTATTTGGTTGTGTCAATGCTTTTTGTTTCCTGATGCTTGGGTTTCCCTGATGCTTGCTGAGGCTTTCATGTAAGGTTAGATGTAGTACAGAATTGTGTCAGTCTTTATGGTCGACCAAATACCAAGGGTTCCCCTGAACCTGGCATATTTTCTTATCCCACTGTCTTTCCTAAACAGAGCTGCAGCAGCCCTTAACACTTTTGTATGAGTGAGAAAAAGACATCCCTTGAAGTGTAGCCCCGTGCCATGATGCGGGGCTGGGCGATGGAAGAGCCGTCTGTCTTCTCGCCCCTGGGCCACTGTATGAGTAGTCCTATTCCTTACACCAGCCCTAGTCCAACTGCTGCCCAGGAAATCCTTGCAAATTGCCATTTCCTCATTTCCCATGGTCCCAGGGCACAGCAGCACCTGCTATAGTTAATGCTTTCTTTTCATGGCTCCTCTTTGAGAGCTGCCCTTTGAGATTTCATCAGTCTCCACATCGCCTTTGTTAATGCACTTGGCCACACAACCCCTGCTCCACCACAAACACGCACCTATAGGTTGAGTGTTCACCCATGAAACAGAGTGGCAGAGAAGTTAATTGGTGTCCTTTTTACTGCTGTGGTCTTACCAGCAAAAAAGCATAAGGGAATTTCTTCTTAGCTTTGAGTTTTGTGTCTTGGGCTGGCTCTCCTTCCTCAGGGGGAAAGATATAGCCCTTTGTGTTTTGGAGCCTAAAACAGAGAAGTCTTTGGGTTCCCAGGATAAAGCCCCTCCACTCAGATCTTTGTTTGAAATTCAGACTGATTAAAAAGAATTATTTAGGATGGTGGAGACAGTTGCTGTGGCTAAAGGAGGAGAGGGTGGTCCAGCCCTACTGGTGACCCCCCTAAGATGGGAAGTCTGTGTCAGAGGTGGGATTTTGGGTTAGAGATTTCCAGGGTGACAGGGATCTACATCCCACCCCTGCTGTGTGAACTCAGGTGGGAGCTACTGGAAAGCCTGTGGAGGCTGCACACTGTACACTCCAACTTTGAGAGCCGGGGTAGGGCTCTCCATGGATAACCTGTGGCCAGGGAAGACAAGCACAGCACCAAGACACTTTCCATGGCCCCCCAGAAGGCCCAACTAGCAGAAAAGGCTAGAACATGGAGTAGCAGGAGTAGCGGTTACCATGACAACCACCATGGTCTGTGAATCAGGATATCCCCATTTCTCTAAGCACATGAAAGCCTGGGGCTCCTGTACATGTCCATGGAGGCGTCAGGAAGACCCAGTAATCAGGATATTAGACTATTTCCCAACCTTGGAGAGTAAGGACCTTGTAGCCAAGTTTAATGTGATTTGAGAGAAATACAGAAATGTGACACTCTTTGCATCTGGGTATTGTTGTTATACTACATTCTTACCTGTTACCCACATTTATCTCTATAATGTAATCTATGAGATTCCTCCTTGGAGAGAGAGGAGTGCTTGTATTTTGAGCAGAGCTTCCTCAACTCTCCTTCCTCTCATTGTAATCTTCACCTCTTAGAAATTCTCTCTAAGAGAATATAAACTAAGCATGTATAGCTTAGTTTACAACAATGTGTGCATATATTAATTGAGTAGAAACATGACTTCTTAGGATCTTGCCATGTACTCCACTACCCACCGTAAAAATAAGATGAAAACAGGATCTTCAAGAAGAATCGTGAGAAAGAGGCCTGGAATTAGGTCTAGACCCTCCATCTTGGTTATGCCTATCATTCTCCCAGTGCCCATCATCTGAACTGGGGTGAACTGCAAGTCCTTAGACAAATGGATTTAGTTCCTTTGACTCAATCAGAGTTTTGCAATAACAGTCACTATGCAAAAAGCAATGTGTTCAGTATTCTGAGAGACAGAGAGAAGTAAAAGATATGGGCACCTCCAGGGGGAGGGTACTTCCAGGAGGAAGGTACTGCCTGCCTGGAGAGAGATGCCGATGAATCCCGAAGTGCACTGTGGGGTTGTGCTGACCATAAGCGAGGCGGGGACGTGGGGAACCCAGAAAGCTACAAGGACTGGACCAGTCAGGAAGGCTCCCTGAAGGAGACTTCTAGGAGGAAACCTTTGCCCATACAATTTCTCGATTTCAGTCAGCTGGGAGAGAGAAGAGGGGAAACAGAGAGAAACTCCAGGGAAGAAGAAGCTGGCTGGACAAAGGGACAGAGATGAGAATGGCCACTACCTGATTGTGAGGCAGCATGTTGGAAGCAATGCGGAATGCATGGAGTGCGGCCTGGAAAGTGGGACCAGCATTGGCTTTCAGTGCTGCATAGAGTTTTTCAGACACTGGGCAGCTGGGTTTTCAGCACAGGAATTCCATGCTGAGAGCAGGGTTTAAAGAGGATTAGCAGGCAGCTCACGTGGGATATACTGAGTGTTAAGGGTTTTGTAGGTTAGTAATGATTTCCTTGTAATAACATTTATGGTGTTTTTAAAAAGTTAACTTTGAGATACAAGCATTGTGTGTATTGTGCATAGAACTTTGAAAGAGATTTATGCCTTGATACCACTTAATCCACACTATTTGTAAGAGAGTGAAGGGATTATTGACTTATGAAATCAACAAATCCAACCAAGAGGGCCTGAGTTGAAGAAATTTGGGATAAGACTAGATACCCAAGTGTTGACTTCATAGGGTAGTTATGAATTCCCGCAGCAGTTAGCTAATGATCGTGTTGTTCTGCAAGACCACACTTGCCAGAAGAACAACTGGAGTGTTCCTGGAGATAACTGCTGGAGTCCAGGATAGCTTCCAAGAAGCTGTCTCCATCTACGGTGAGTAACAGTGAACCAGGACTGTCATCAGACAGCTAGGAGCAATCTCACCGCACTCAATGCCTCATTTGCTACGCTCATGTGTCCATTTATTCATTCACTCATTCATTCAAGTATTTCTACCTGCTAAGGTGCTGTGGAAGATACAGGCTTCAGCAACGTGTGGCATGGTCCATAATACATGGGAGAAACACACATGCATACAAATGATAGTAGAGCCATTGTCGTCTCTTTCCTTCCCCCTTCTCCCCTTCCCAATACCCTTTCCCTCTGGAAAACTGAAATATCTATTGTATTGGTAGGTAATTGACTCTCAATTTTCTTCCATGAGTTCTAATGTCAACTTTTGCTTTTTGGTTAGTAACAAGAGTGAAGATATTCAATGAGAAATTTCTAGAATTCTTTTCTTTTCTCTATTTTCTAAGAAGAGTGGATTGGAGGAAGGTTGTGGGGTAAGTGATGCAAAAGGGGAAAGATGAAAAACGGGCATCACCCTCAGTGGGGAAGGACCAGAACTCCTGGAAAGAAGAGAGGGTTGGGTTGAGGTCTGAGGGCTTGGTTTGGAAAGAAAGAAAGAGGGGGAGGTAAAAGAGTGGAAGAGAAATGGTGAAGGTGACAGAGACAGAGAGACTGACGCGGAGAAGAAAAGCGAGAGCCTCTGGGCCTAAACACCCCTGGTGAACTGAGGGATTTGGGACAAAGGGACTCTTGTCTGTCTGGAGGAAGTTTTGCTGTGCATTATGCCCCGAAACTCCCTCATCATGGTCTGCACGTGCTCTGCTACTTTTCAAGGTTTGGGGGTCAGGGGAGGGGAGATCAGGGTTTGTTCATTTGTTTGTTTGGCATGCAAATTAGTACTACTAAGACCGAAGGCAGCTTAGTCTTATTTGGGGGTTCTTATGTTATCTTCAGTTTTTCAGTTGAGTGTCTTCAGAATTCCTCTATCTGTGCATGTTTGATATCTGAGCTCACTGGCCTGTGAGTTTGTCAGGATCAGAGATATGGCTTTTATGGCGGCAGCTTGTAGTGGCCCAGCTCAGTGGTACCACTCCTCCAACTTGGGAAAATACAGGCTTCACTCCTACTCCACCTAGAGAGCTGCTTTGTGGCAAAGATCATCCATCCCTCTCCTCCACTCTCTGGCTTACTCCATTTGTCATGTATTATGCCTATAATTCATTTTGCTTTAAGTTCTCCCCCACTTCCCTTCACCCATTTATACCATCATCACCCCATTTTCCTAGCTATTCCTTGAGCCCACCCTAGCTGGCTTTGCCTTTATGAAATGCTTCTTCTGTTCTTGCCTGCTTACTCATCTCTCAAACCTGAAGCCCTCCCATTCACCTTCCCTCCATCTGTATATCTTCACTCTAAACATACTGTGAATCTAACCCCTTCTACAACATTCTGATTCTGAGAGTTCAGATTATCATGGGTTCTTTCATAGTCTATACATACCTTGAGGACAGAGACATATTTATTTGTGTAACCCCAGAAGGAGGCAGGCGCTGGGATTATACATCCCAGATAGCTACACATCTCCCTCTCACATTTTCATTCGGGTTTCTGCATGAAATAGCAGCCCCCTCTCTCCTCTCTAGCTTCTTTTTCTGCTCTATTTTTCTTTATAACTTGGTATATAAAAAAATTATTTACTGAATTGCTGACTGTCTGTTGTCCCTGCTCCCCTAGAGTGTAAGCTTGATGAGAGCAAGGACTTTGTCTGCAGCTTTAGGCCAAAACCATGCCTGGCATATTTATTGGGTAAATGAATTCTTGGTAGGTCTCAAGTACTCAGTCAATGTGGAACTGAGTTAAATTATCAGCAGTAAACCTCTAGAAACGTAACTTTACAAAAACAAGACTTTATTTTTGTATTGAAATCTCCAACAACCTGAGGTTCAAATAGTATCTTCCTCTCCCATGGAATTTAAAAAACCCTCAAAATATAAGCTTAACTCATCTATAAAGAAATTGTTAGATAACAATTGCACTTAATACTTAACATTTTCAACCTATAATATTGAATCTGAGAAAAATGAAAAGGGAAAATTAATGATAATACTCTTTTTTTTTTAAGAGACAGTCTTTTTTATTTTTTAAGAGACAGACTGGAGCACAGTAGAATGATTACAGCTAACTCCCAGGCTCAAGTAATCCTCCTGCCTCAGTCTCCCAAGTAACTAGGACTACAGGCATGTGCCACTGTGCCTGGCTTCTAAAATTTTTTTTGTAGCGAGAGGGTCACTATGTTGCCCAGACAGGATCAGTCTGGTCATGAACCCCTGGCCTCAAGCAATCTTCCTGCCTCAGCCTCCCAAAGTCCTAGGGAGAGAACTTTCTCTCCACCATGCCTGGTCTGATATATGTTTTTGTACTATTAAAGAAAATTATTGATAATATTATCTTTGCAAGACAACTTTTATTTTGCTAAGCTGACTTGGACAAGACATTTACATTGGCATTTGGAATGAATGTATGTCACATGCCTCTTTTTTAAAATTGTGAATTGCATATTAAAAAATTCACAAAATGTGATTGTACCATTTAAAGGATAAGTGTGAAGCAAGCAACTGGTCAATTACTTCTCAAGTCAAATAACAGTAATGTCAGTTCTCTAGGAGTCCCTAGCATTCCTTTCTGAGTTCTGAGCACAACCACCTCCCTACCCTAGAGATAACACAACCCTGCCATGTGTGATAATCTTTCACTAGCTTTTCTTTATGGTTTAGCAATCCACATTTTATAATATAATTTTTTTCAAAATAATAATGCATATTGTTAAGAAAAAATAAATAAAAGCAATGGTGAACTGTCTTCCCCAGTACTACTGTACAAAGGCAATCGTTTCTTACCTTTTTAGGCATTTCTTCTGCTAGATATCTCCATACCTTTAAGCAACAGGCTTATATTGCTAGTGAATGCTGTATCCATTTTAAGATAGTGAGAGTAGAGGAAACGAATGTTCGTACCACAGAATGAAAATTGGAATTTTATCAGAACTGTTCTTAGCAACACTTGATGCTAGAAGGCATTGGAACTATTTTTCCATGTTTCAAGAAAAAAACAATTTTTTTTTGGTAAAAATACACTTTTGACCAATGTATCAATTAAAGGTGATAAATATGATGTCAAAGAAAATTAATCACCTACACATCCTTTCCAAAGAAGTTACCTGAGGATCTGTTTCAGCAAACCAAGAAAATAAGACCAAAAGAACAAAATGTAGACTCCAAACAATTTAATCCAGTGAAGACCCTGGGTGATTCCTGTGCAGGAACCCAGGGAGCAAGATGTCCAAATTGAAATAGGTGAGGTCTCAGGAGCAAAGGAAAGATTTGATAGAATAACTGATTACATAAGGAGGTTGAATAAACTTAAGGGATAAAATGATGACAAAGATGCTCAGAAAGGCAAATACAAACTGCAGTGAAAAGAACCAAAAGACTATACAAGAAAAGAAATGTAATCAGAGTGGTTACTAACCCTACAATATTTTTCATGGTCACCATAATGTAAGCCCTGTTACTCATATTCAACTCCTAGACTAAACCAATAAAGAGAGCACAAAAGACTTCATTTTAGTCACAACACAGATTACGAATGTCATAGAGGATCATTTCCTTATCCCCGATGTATAAATGTAATGATTCTATGTCTAATGAACTCATGTCCTTCAGCTCTAGGAAATGTCTTCTATTTCTCAATATCCATTTTCTCTTACTGTCACTACTATTAGTCAACTGTGGATTAGCCCTCTAAGACTCCTTTCTATTCTTTTATGATTTCCATCTTTTTGTCCTCTTTGGGAGACTTCTTTGAATTTATATTCTAATGCTTTGTTTAAAAATATATAGAGTTTTTTTTGTAAATGTTTTTAATATCCAAGGTCTCCTAACAATGCTCTGATTTTTCTTTTTTCATTGCATCCTGTTCTTTTATGATGCAATATCTCATCAAATTTCTCAAGGGTGCCAACTGGGAGTTTCTTTCTTCCCTTCTGTTTCTCATGTTTACTCTTTCCTTGGGCCATTCTTGTTTTTATTTTTATCTGTCTTCCATGATGTATTTTTATCTATTTATTTATTTTTTGAAACAGAGTCTCACTCTATTGCCCAAGCTGGAGTGCAGTGGCACCATCTCAGCTCACTTCAACCTCCGCCTCCCAGGTTCAAGTGATTCTTGTACCTCAGCCTCTCAAGTTGCTGGGATTACAGATATGCACCACCATGCCCAGCTGATTTTTGTATCGTGTTGTATTCTTTCTTCAAGTATCTGATCATCCTCAGTTGTCTTTACTTTAGAATGAGACAATAAGGTACTAATTGGCTTTGGGTTTTTGTTTGTTTATTTGTTTTTTGCACCTGGAATGAGCTTACTAGTGGTGATTTAACCTTGTGGTGATTTAGCATTGTCAGTTAACTGCTGCATGATCTCAAACAGCACTCTGTGCTTTAGTTTCTTCCTAGAGTTGTGAATTTTAAATGAATTAATATATAATGTACTCATTGCAGTGTTTTATAACTATTTGCTGCTTCTATTACATGCATTATAATTACTTGGTAGGGACTCAGCTATTTAGCTAGGGAATTCCTAAATGTCAGGATATCAGTAGTTTCATTTTGGGGGCCATCTCATTTTGTAGAGAGAACAAGGCTGTCAGACTTTTAGTGGGGTGAGGGAGTAAAGGTAAAGGTAGAGGAGGGCCTGTCTGGCTACCAAGTGGGGTGAGAGGCTAACTGCTCCTTTGGGGTATTTCATGAATCATGGTGATTTCAACCCCATCACTCTCTCACATGATGTTTATGAGTTGCCTAGTCTCCTAGATTTTGCGTTGCAAAGACTTCCTCCTCGGTTCTAGCCTCCTCCACCCTTACTCTTGTAATTTAGGTTTGGCTTCCTTTATCTTTCTTCTACCTCCACTTCTCCATTCACTGTTTACCCTCCAGAAATTCTGTAAAATTGCTTATCTGCTGAGAGTCCCTTTACCACTACTATGGTGATTATCACTTTTTAAATGCCGTTACTATCGTTTTAGTGGGGTCTTGGTGAGGATAAATCAAGTGTGCTCATCTGCCATCTTTAATCAGACACTCATCGGCTCTTGACAGATACAATGCCTGGTTCCACGTTTGAAATCCTAGCTCGTTTATGTGCTTTACTTACACTTGTAGGATTCTTTAAGCTTGAGTAAGATGAGAAAAGGAGGGAAGAAAGGAAATGGTAGCCAAATTGACTTGCTTTAGTTGAGGGCCTTTTGACGACATTCTACTAATGCATTCCCCTCCTGGAAGGATCTAAATTTGCAGTCAGCAGGAGAGAGGATTTTAGGCTAAGGTTCAGGAAAGACACTGCAAGTAATGATAAAAATAAAACACTTGAAGAGGAAGATATAATTACTTCCAAGTTCCAAAGCTATTATGAGAATTTCTTTTACTGTAACTATTACTGGATCATTCCTCCATGGCACTATTGCTGGAAGTCAGTATGTATATTAGCTCAAGAATAGATGCGGGCTATTTCTACAAAATACAGTAGTAGTCCCATTACGAATAACAATTATTCACTGGCTTATGATTTATATTACCATTACATTTACCATGTGAACATATATAGTAAAATTAGGCCACTCCTTTGAAGCTCAAGATGGTGGAATTCACAAGCATTTATGATATTTAAGCATTTTAAAATGTTATGGGCAAATACAAATAACTTCAATAGATTAAGAACTACCCTTCAAACAAATAATTACAAATAATAATAGATTGGCAACCACAACTATAATTAAAGAATCTAAAAATAGATAATCTATGTTAAAGGAAAATGTGTTTTAACCATGACATATGTATCAGTCGGGGTCTAATCAGAACAAGAGAAACCATTACATGTATTTATATAACAGAGGGAATTTAATATAGAGACTTGGTTACACAGGTGACAGAGAACATGAGAAGCTTAGAATAGTGACAGCAGGAATTCACTCCCAATCCTGGACTGAAGGAACCATTGGAGGAGATGGTATTACCAACGTCCAGGGACTAGGATCACTGAGAACAGCCACAACCATGGCAGCCTTTCTGGCAGTAACTGGAGCCAGACCTCTGCTACTGTCAGAGGCACCATCCACATCTGAGAGGCTTAGGGAGAGAAACCCTGGCTTTTTCCTTCCTCCCGCCTTCCAGTGTTTCTCATTGGCTGAGCCCAGCTGGAGCCTAGGGGACCTGGGAGCCAGAGAAATCTGTTTGCAAAAGTGGGCACTGGTAAGACAAAGAGCAGAGTAGGTGAAGGGTGAGGAAGGAGTCTGAAAGCAAACAGGCCCGTGTATAATGTATTTTACACGGCATTGTCATTCCTTAGGTTAAACATATGCTAAGAGACTATGTATTATAGAAATATATGTGTACATGCCTCTACAGCTTTATATATACTCAGATCAAATTACGTCTTGTCCAGTCAAGACTGTCTTAATGAATTCAGATCTGGTTCAAATAAGCCATAAACTATTGCTCCTCTAATTACAAATTAAATGATACTTTTAATTTTTTAAACCAAGAAACACATCACCCTACCACCTTTGGAAGCGGAAATGATCTCCCTCCTCACATTTTGTCTCTAATCCCAACACTAGGAGCATACAGTCTAAGATGCACAACTAAAATTCCCATGACTGCAGAAATGCCATGCAGCCTACCCATATGTAACTCATCAACTGTGTGGCTTTTGAAACCAGTGACAACTAACTTGAATATTCTTTGGTAATTTTCATGAGAATATAAAAGCAGCACATTCTGAAACCTAGGCTTCACAAATAACGAGGAACAGTTCTTTTTTTTTTTTTTTTTTTTGAGACGGAGTCTTGCTCTGTCACCCAGGCTGGAGTGCAGTGGCACAATCTCGGCTCACTGCAAGCTCTCCCTCCCGGGTTTACGCCATTCTCCTGCCTCTCCTGCCTCAGCCTCCCGAGTAGCTGGGACTACAGGTGCCCGCCACCTCGCCCGGCTAGTTTTTGTATTTTTTAGTAGAGACAGGGTTTCACCGTGTAGGCCAGGATGGTCTCGATCTCCTGACCTCGTGATCCGCCCATCTCGGCCTCCCAAAGTGCTGGGATTACAGGCTTGAGCCACCGCGCCCGGCTAGGAACAGTTCTTTGCTTCTTCCTTTATAAAAGCTAGTGGTGGGAGTGCTGAACTAGCTGTTTTTTCCTCACTAATTTCTGCCTGGCAGATGGCAGAATAAAACATTCGTAGTAGACAGTGCTTTCTTTCAGAGACTGAAATGTACAGCTACGTGAAGAAAGCTTGAGGTTTGACCTTCTTCAGATGTGAGCATTACACAACCAAAAAACAAACAAACAAACAAACAAACAAACCAAAAAACCAAAACCAAAACCAAACAAAAAAACCTCAGAGAGTTTGAGAGGCAGCAGGGGTGCCTTTAGCCTGTGCTTTCTAGAAAGTCTGATGGCTGGCAATGTGGAGTGGACCAGGCTAAGCCCAGCTGGTCATTTGCTCATTTCCTTTTTACCCATCGTCTGAGCGTCTCACTGTAACACTCCCTTTATTCAGTAAAACTTTACACCAAGAGGAAGTCAAAACATGGAGCTGCCAACTGCACTGCCCTTTTCATCCTGACCTTTGTTGCAACAGAGTAATAGCTTGGATGAACGAAAGGGAACTGTATGATTAATTCTAAATAATTTATAACAAAAATGGGTAGAAGGGAGAAAAGGAGAAAGAGTGGGATAAATTAAAGGGGGAGTGGCTCACGAAGAAATTTTTCCAGCCAATGGGAAGCGTTTATTTCAATGCTGCTAAGCCCTCCCTCACTCCAGCGTCAAGGTTATTCACAGAGAAAATCCCCTAATAACAGGTTATCAGCTCTGGCTAATCACCAGGAGTGTTAAAATAGCTAGAGGACCAGGCCTGTTTAATCAGACTCTCTGGGGTGACACCTGGGTATCAGTATTTTTTAAAGATACCCTGTGATTTCAACGTGCAGCCAGGGTGGACACTCTCCAAGATGAGCGCCACCTTGGGTATATCATGGCCAAAGGCTGAACAACAGGAGCTTCAGAGAGAGGTGATTGTTTTAACTGGTAAGAAATCACAGTCACGCCAGGCGCGGTGGCTCAAGCCTGTAATCCCAGCACTTTGGGAGGCCGAGACGGGCGGATCACGAGGTCAGGAGATCGAGACCATCCTGGCTAACACAGTGAAACCCCGTCTCTACTAAAAATAGAAAAACTAGCCGGGCGAGGTGGCGGGCGCCTGTAGTCCCAGCTACTCGGGAGGCTGAGGCAGGAGAATGGCGTAAACCCAGGAGGCGGAGCTTGCAGTGAGCTGAGATCTGGCCACTGCACTCCAGTCCGGGGGACAGAGCGAGACTCCGCCTCAAAAAAAAAAAAAAAAAAAAAGAAATCACAGTCACTATTTAGAGCAGTGGAGCCCAGTAGGTATTGTTCCAGGAAATTTATTCAGCCTCTGTAAGCCAGAAACTGCCCCCGCAGCCCTGCCAGACATTGCCTTCCACTCACCTCCCTCTGAGCAGAAGTTCTCAGTGGGGGTGGCCTTGTCCCCTGGGAGATCTTTGGGAAATCCATGGGGGTGTTTTCAGTTGTCACAATGATTTGGTGGGTGAGGGCCTGGGGGAAAACTAAGCTGTTAGAATGCGCAAGGGAGGGATGGGAAGGAAACCAGCATTGGAAGTTATTGTAGGTTAACTACTGCCAGCCTCCCACCTCCCACCCTAAGACACACCCACACACACCCATGCACAACAATTGTAGGCAGCCTTTCTGAGCTTAGGGAGAAGTAATGTGCCAACGCAGGGAAGCTAAGAGATGGAATCCAGGAAAGAGATGGGAGAATACTCTCCTTGCATAGTAAGGCCAGGAAAATTAGTTTACATAAAATAGGGTCCAAGTTGAATTAGCAGAAGCACTATGAATCTCACATGCAAACAGATGGGTTGAGAAAAGTCCAGGAGAGAATGAGCTGCAGGCCGAGCAGAAGCCCTCATTTCTTCATGCCCACATGCATACACCATCATGGGCCAGAGCTCACCTCTTCCCAGCATAGGTAGTCCAACACCGGCTGTCCAGGCCCTTGCAGCCATAGCCAAAGGTAGCCCTGTGGTTGCTCCTCCATATCTGTGTCACAGGACTGACCTTTACCAACTCTCCCAAAGCCATTAAAGAAAAAAAAAAAAAAAGTTCTGCCATCCAGGAACACTGTGCCTCCCTTTCCCACAGAAACCACTAGAGCTTCTTCCTAAGCCATATGTCTATCTAGAGTGGGTGCCCCATTTTTCCAACTTACCCCAACACAAAGTCTTCTCCCGCTTCTTTTGCAAAAGTTCTTGGTAGCTCATGTGAGAGAGGTTGATGACTCTTAGCAATATACAGTTAAGCTTATATCTCTAGATGACAAGAAGTGTCTGGAAATACCATAGGCCTGCCTCCCCTCTCAGGAAGATGAGAATATCCTTAATTTCTTTCCTAGGATTAACAGCAGGGCTTCTTGCAATAGCAGCTGTGATAGACAGAATAATGGGCCCCCAAAGATGTCCAGGTCCTAATTCCAAGAACATGTGAATATGTTACTTTACATGGCAAGAGAGGCTTTGCAGATGTGATTAAGATTATGGACCTTGGCCGGGCGCGGTGGCTCAAGCCTGTAATCCCAGCACTTTGGGAGGCCGAGACGGGCGGATCACGAGGTCAAGAGATCGAGACCATCCTGGCTAACACGGTGAAACCCTGTCTCTACTAAAAAATACAAAAAACTAGCCGGGCACGGTGGCGGGCGCCTGTAGTCCCAGCTACTTGGGAGGCTGAGGCAGGAGAATGGCGTAAACCTGGGAGGCGGAGCTTGCAGTGAGCTGAGATCGGCCACAGCACTCCAGCCTGGGCGACAGAGCGAGACTCCGTCTCAAAAAAAAAAAAAAAAAAGATTATGGACCTTGAGATGGGGAAATTATCCTGCATGATCTGAATAAGCACAATATAATCTTGAGTCCTTAAAAGCAGAGGACCTTTCCCAACTGTAGTTAGTGAGAGAGAGACATGACTATGAAGAAAGGTCAGAGAAATGCACAATGCTGGCTTTGAAGATAGAAGAGCTGGGTGCAGTGGCTCAAGTCTGTAATCTCAGCACTTTGGAGGCCAAGGCAGGAGGATCACTTGAGCCCAGGAATTTGAGATCAGCCTGGGAAACACAGTGAGAACCCATCTCTACAAAAAATAAAAACAAAAAATTAGCCAGGTGTGGTGGCATGTGCCTGTGGTCCCAGTTATTCAGGAGGCTGAGGCAAGAGGATCACTTGAGCCTTGGAGGTTGAGGCTGTAGTGAGCTGTGATTATTCCACTGCCCTCCAACCTGGGTGACAGAGCAAGACCATGTCCAAAAGAAAAAAAAAGATAGAAGAACATGGAGGAAGGAAGCCATGAGCCAAGGAATGGGGACAGTCTCTAGAAGCTGGGAAGGGCAGGGAAAGGGATTCTCCCCTAAGCATCCAGAAGGAAACACAGACCTGTAGACACCTTGATTTTAGCCCAGTGGGACCCATGATGGACTTCTGACCTATATGGAACTGCAAGATAACTGTGTGTGTTAAGCCACCAAGTTTTCAGTGACTTACTACAGCAGCAAGAGAAAACAGCAGCTGGCTAAAACACTGCCAAAGTGGACTACAGTTGGAGGTCTCCTGTCCTGCTATTACTAGAATACAAAGTACACCTGGGTTCCTAAGGTAACTGGGAGACATGGAATCGATTTTGTGCTCTGGACATATTGATTAGATGCAAGTCCCTCAAAGTTTCCAGAATCAACATTTTCTCTCTTCTACCATTAGAGGCCCTGGGGTGAAAAAGTTTGAGAATCACTGACAAGAGAATGTTGTCCTGATTCGTGTCATTTACACAATGGAACTCATCTCTGGGGCATAAAGACAAAGGAGACAACAACACGAATCTGAGCCATGGAACTATCTCAAGATGATATGATGTTCGAAGCAGATTTTTGTGGATATTTCTTTATCCAGAAGGAGAGTTGTACTTTGATCCATGCCTGGTCCTGGCTCTGTTGAGATTGCTCAAGATACTGGTCCATTTTCTGTGTCGTTCCCAGCTTGCCTGGTATCTTCAACCAACAGGGGCTGAAGATAATTATCCTGATTGATCTGTACCTCTGCTGGTATAGATCAGGAAACAAAGCTCCTGTGTGGACGGGAAGACTACGTATGCTATGATAGCCTTAGTCACCATCTTCGAGAATCTGTGGGATCCCATTTGATCAGAGTCCTTCTCCTCCCCCAACCTCCAAGAGTCCTTGTATCTGCTTGTTGACAATCCCCACCTCCCTGGCTCTCATGACCTAACACCATTCTTGGAAGTCCCCAAATGATACTACTGTCCTGCTCCCTTGGATGGAAATCCTATGGGATTCTGAGGTAGTTCCTAAGAGTAAACTGGAGTTTTGGTTTAACCAATACTCCTGTGGTCTTCGTTGCTGTGAATCACCCATCTTTTCCCTGAGTGGGGAAGGATTACCATTTTTACCCCGGATGGCTTTCCTGTTGCCGGTCGTTCACTTCCTTGCCCTAAACTTCCTCCAATCCAGCAAGTCACATGGCTGCTGTTCTCTTAGATCAATCCTGACAATACAGTATGCAATGCCCAACATGTACAAAACTGATGGGAAATAATTTGCAGCCTTGTTTCTGATGATATATTCAGTGTCATAAACATATAGACTTGCAGACATTTGATCTCAATGGAGATGGAACACAGCTCCATATATTGACATTGCAGGTTTGTTCATGCTTATTCAATTTTCTTCACACCAAATAATTCCCTTCCACCCCTAGCTTAAAAGACCTGTCTTCTCCCCTTCCTGAGCTCTTGTTCATATTTTTTCTTCTGTCTCTCCCTAAATCATTATTTCTCTCAGTAACACCTTCCATCTTTAGCTTCTTAGTGGTTCTTCCTACTGCCTGTACAGAAACCCAGATCTGTGCAAAAAAAAAAAAAAAAAAGTTCATAGGACCTTATTGCCCTCTCTAGTTTTTTTATTTTGGGCTAAACTTCTTGCATAAGGGTTTGTGCCCACTCCCCAGCCTCACCTCAAATCCTCTACAATCTGGGTGTGACACCCGCTTCTCAACCACAGCTATGTTCTCAGGTGTCACCAGGATTCTCCTAACTACCTAATCCAGTGGCTTCTTTTCAGGTTTTGTTTGTGTGGTTGATTGCTTTAGGTTTTCCAAAGTTTTCAAATGGACAAAAAACTAGAGAGAATAGTACAGTTAATAAATGTATATACTTGTTACTTAGATTTAACCATTGTTACTTTTTTTTTTGAGACAAAGTCTCGCTCTGTTGCCAGACTGGAGTGCAGTGCGTGATCTTGGCTCACTGCAACCTCCGCCTCCTGGGTTCAATGATTCTCCTGCCTCAGCTTCCTGAGTAGCTGGTACTACAGGCACACGTCACCACGCCTGGCCAAGTTTTGTATTTTTAGTAGAGACAGGGTTTCACCATGTTGGCCAGGACAGTGTCGATCTCCTGACCTCGTGATGCACCTGCCTCTGCCTCTCAAAGTGCTGGGATTATAGGCGTGAGACACCGCAGCCAGCCTCATTGTTACTATTTTGCCTTGTTTCATCCATTTTATCTGCTAAATTATTGTTCATTACAGACATTGTAACGTTTCCCCCTGAAATAATTCAGTATGCTTTTACAAAAAAAAAAAGAACATCTTCCTACACACCCACAGCATCATATCACACCTAAGAAAATTAACGACAAGTCTGTAATATCATCTTATACATACTTTCCACATTCCTATTTCCTCAATTATCCTGGAAATGTCTTCACAGCTGGTGTATTCAAATTGCAGTCATGGATGTCCACTGTGTTTGGTGGTTGTATCTTGGTTTTCACTGATGACCTCACTCTAGCATTTGCCTCTGTTACGCAGTTCCTTCTTGGAAGACTTTCCCTTGGTTTCCATAATATCGACTCTTCTTTCTCTTAGTATTCTACTCCTGACCGTCTGTTTTCTTCACAGATCTTCCTTTGCTACTTGTCTTTTCAGTACTGGTGCTTCACAGGATTCTGTCCTTCACTCTCCATTCTCACCTTGAACTTGCTTCCCAGGCAATTCTCCTGAATAATATTCCATTGTATATATGGATACCATCTATAGTGTGGCTATATCACATTTTGTTTATGCATTTATCAGTTGATGGACATTCGGATTGTTTCTACTTTTTTGGCTATTATGAATAATACTACTATGTACAGCATTTGTATGCAGTCATGTGTATTGTGTGCAAGTTTTTGTGTAGACATATGTTTTAATTTCTCTTGCGTATATACCTAGGAGTGGAATTGCTGAGTCATATGATAACTTTACGTTTAACATTCTAGGAAACTGCCAAACTGTTTCCCAAGCAGCTGTACTGTTTTACAATCCCAACAGCAATGTAGAAGGGCTCTGATTTCTCCACATCTTCACCAGCACTTGCTACCATCTGTCTTTTTATTATAGCCATCATAGAGGATGTGAAGTGGTATCTTATTGTGGTTTTAATTTGTATTTCTCTGATGGTTAATTATTTGAACATCTTTTCATGTCCTTATTAACCACTTGTATATTTTCTTTGGATAAATGTCTATTTAGATCTTTTGCCAATTTTTCGCTTGAGTTACGTGTCTTTTTTATTACTGAGTTGAAGAGTTTTTATATATTCTATTTTTTTTTTGTTTGTTTTTTTTTTTTTGAGACGGAGTCTCGCTCTGTCACCCAAGCTGGAGTGCACTGGCCAGATCTCAGCTCACTGCAAGCTCCGCCTCCCGGGTTCACGCCATTCTCCTGCCTCAGCCTCCCGAGTAGCTGGGACTACAGGCGCCCGCCACCTCGCCCGGCTAGTTTTTTGTATTTTTTAGTAGAGACGGGGTTTCACCGTGTTAGCCAGGATGGTCTCGATCTCCTGACCTTGTGATCCGCCCGCCTCAGCCTCCCAAAGTGCTGGGATTACAGGCTTGAGCCACCGCGCCCGGCCTATATATTCTAAATACAAGTCTCTTTTCAGAAATGTGATTTGCAAATATTTTCTCCCCTTGTAGGAATTGTCTTCTTAGTCATCTTTATACTCATAGTTTCTAGCACAATAGGCATTCAATAATTATTTATTGAATTCAGTTGAATCTCTCATCAGTCTTTTAGGCAAGGTCTCTAATTATCTTTTTTACTATCCACTCAACTTCAACTTCTTTTCTTAGAGTATAAGAAAAATACAAATAAAAAGGAAGAATATGAACACTTTGGACTGAACATTATTGAAAACTCTAAAGTATACATGGTTTTTAAACACTAGGTTTTAACAAATTACCTAATTTCTCCATGTTTCAGTTTCCTCAGTTGTAAATTGGAGAGAGGTTTTGGAGTTTGTACTTGGTCATCTCTAAGTTTGCTTCCACTCCAAGATTTAATAAGTTTAACAATAACAAAAGTCAAGACCATTCCTGGTGGCATGCAGGCCTCAGAGCAAACCACTTAGAATAATCACTGTGTCTGCCTTGCTTGCTGATATACTACAAGCACAAAGTGCTGTGACCTACCCATAATAAGGAATAAATGAAATAGTTTTACTTAATTCCCGTTAAGCTCATTAAATCCCATACCTGTAAAGATCATCAAGATGTCAACAACTCCCAAATTTGTATCTGTAGCCTGGATGACTCTTTTCCTGATGAATTCATTTGCTGATTCAATACTTCTATCTGCAGGTCTAACAGACCTCACAATTGTAACATGTCAAAAATAGAATTCTTGATTCCCCACTCCTTTTCTAACTTGGTCCCCATTCCCCACTCCACACTGGGCTTTCTAATTTCAGTAAATGACACCATCTCCAATGAGATGCCCAGGTAAAAAGGTTGGAATCATCCTTAACTGCTCTTCTTTTTAAAAAGTTATTCAATTCATCAAAAAGCTTTATCATCTCTACCTTCGAAACACACACAAATTCAACCACTTCTTATCACCTTACCTTCTCCACAGCTTACCGCTCTGGGCCAATCTATGACCTTCTCTTCCCTGGATTTTTATAGTAGCCTCCTACTTTGGGTCCTTAAATCTACTCTTCACCACCTACAATCATTTCTCTACATAGGAGCCAGGATGATTCTCTAAAAACTTAAGCAAGATCATATTACTCTTCTGTTCAAAGTGCTCCAAAGGCTTCCTATCACATTCAGAATCAACCCATGGAGTTGCTGGTGGAGTGGCATGTTAGGCCTAGAATAGTTCAAGTGAACTGGGTCTGACTACCTCTCTGATCTTACTTCCTATCTTTCTCTGCCTTGGTGACTCCAGTATGACCTTGTCAGCCTTTTTATGTTTCTTGAACATACCCAGAATATCCTATCTTAGAGCCTTTGCACCTACTGATCTCTGCCTGCAACACTGGTTCACTTGAGATTTGGCACGGCCCACTCTATTGCTTCATTCATGTCTCTGCTTGAATGTCGCAACTCCAGGGAGGGCTTATGCAACACCCTTTCTAAAAAAGCTCTTCTGCAACTCACTGTCCCTTTATTCTGCTTTACGTTCATTCATAGCATTTAATGTTCCCTAAAAGATAGTGTGCTTGTTTACCTCTTCTGTTCCCCACTAGAATGTCAGCTCTAGAATCTAGAAGGGCAAAGATCTCATCTTTGTTTTATTTTCTTTTTCTTGCAACTTTCCAACTTTCTTTTTTGGTTCAGGGGGTACAATGTGCGGATTTGTTACATAGGTAAATTGCATGTCACAGGGGTTTGGTGTGTAGATTATTTCATCACCCAAGTAACAAGCATAGTACCTGATAGGAAATTTTTTAATCCTCACCCTTCTCCTACCCTCCACTGTCAAGTAGGCCCTGGTGTCTATTGTTCCCCTCTTTGTGTCCATGTGTATTCAATGCTTAGCTCTCACTTCTAAATGAGAAAATGCAGCATTTGTTTTTCTGTTCCTGCATGGATTCGCTTAGGATAATGGCCTCGAGCTCCATCCATGTTACTGCAGAGGGCATGATCTCATTCTTTTTATGGCTGCATAGTATTCCATGGTGTCTACATACCACATTTTCTTTATCCCATCCACCATTGATGGGCATTTAGGTGGATTTCGTGTCTTTGCTATTGTGAATAGTGCTGCGATAAACATATGCATCCATGTGTCTTTACAGCAGAATGATTTATATTCCTTTGGGTACATTTTTTTGAGTATAGTAATAGGATTGCTGGGTGGAGTGGCAGTTCTGTTTTAAATTATTTGGGAAATCACCAAACTGCTTTCCACAGTAGATGAACTAGTTTACACTCCCACCAGCAGTGTATAAGTGTTCCCTTTTCTCTGCAACCTCACCAGCATCTGTTATTTTTTTGACTTTTTAATAATAGCCAGTCTGATGGGTGCAAGATGATATCTCACTGTGGTTATTTGCATTTATCTAATGACTGGTGATGTCAAACATTTTTTCACATGCTTGTTGGCTTTGTTTACTGCCTTGTTTACTGACGTATTCCTAGTGCTGGGTACCATTTCCAGCACATGACAGACATTCAATGAATATTGTTGAATAAATAAATAAATGATATCATAATTATTATCTGAGAGTAAGCCCTGGGTTTGTGTCACTTACTAACTGACTTGCCTTAGACAAATTTTGTAATCTCTGCAAGTCTCAGTTTTTCCCTGTAAAAATGAGCTAGTAACACCTCCTGCGAAGGACTGTCATGAGGATTCGAGATAAGCAATGAAGGTGCCTCATATTAAGTGCTCAATTCATACACCTGTAACAACCCATAAAAGTAAACATCCTCCTTTACCCATTTGGTTGAAGGACAAAGAGGATCATCAAACCTGCTTCCTTAGGACCACAATTTATCAACTAAAAATGCCATGCTAGAAGCTAAAAAAGGAAATGAATCCATTTCAGTGCAGTAGGCTCAGAGAGCTGTGTTTACACAATGCCAGAATACCCAGGCTTAGAGATACTATGTTCAAATTCAAGTCAAGCCACCGCTTTGTTCTGTAAACTGCGGCAGGGGTTGGAGGGGATGATTCAAAATGACCTCAGCTTTTGTCTAATTTGGTCCTGTGACCAGACCACAGGCAACGCCTCATCCAGGGAACTGATTTCTTTTGCAGCTCTCTGCTAGGAGGCCCACTGACATGATAAAATGCTGTGCAGCCTTTATGGATTACTCAGCTGTAGGATGAAGCATTTCTACGTGTTTGGATATGGAAAGACCTTCAACAAGTATTGTGGAGTAAAAAATTCAAGTTGCAGATGAAATACACAGCACACACACACACACCAACAACACTCCATTATACTTGTATGCAGGTTCCTACATCTATATATAAACATAAAGCAAAGGGTCTTGAAGGTAGAAACCATGTCAGTTACTCTCACTTCCTCAGAGAAGCAGGGAGTGACTAGAACTGGAAGTGGGTGTCAAAGGAGCCTTCAGCTTCATCTACAGGATTTGTTTACAAAGAGAATGTGTTATTTATGTCATTAGAAATTAATTTTTTAAAGTTGCTCAAGCAAGATGATGCTAACACACCCCATTTGAAGTAAAATGAAGGAATTTACTTTTCCCTAACTAGTGGTTCTCAAATGGGTAGTCTCACCCATCAGAAGGTGTTTGGAAATGCCTAGGGGCATTTTCTGGATGTCACAAATTCTCCTGGGGGCTACTGGCATTTAGTTCCCCAGGGACGGGGGATGCTAAATGTCCTATCATGGGAAAATCCCATACCACATAGTACTATCTCTGCCCAGAGGCCAACAGTGGCCCTAGTGAGAAACTGCACAAAAATTTGGGTTGGTTGTACTAGTAAATTCATCTATTACTGCCAGGTGTGGTAGCTTACACCTGTAATCCCAGCACTTTGGAAGGCTGAAGTGGAAGGATTGCTCGAGGCCAGGAGTTCAAGACCACCCTGGCCAACACAGTGAGACTCTATCTCTATAATAAATAATTAATTTAAAAAAGGCAAACTATATATTAAAAAATATATTACATACAATTAAGAGGTGTTTTTCTGTCTTTGGTTTGAACTACTGAGATGCCCAACACATGTTCTCTCTATATAAAATAGTAAATTTTATCACTGATGATCAAGAGAAGCAAATAGAAAACCATGCCAGTTGCTCTTGGTAGGAAGCCTGGGTTTTAATGGAGCTATTGGCATGGGTTTGACACTTCCCATTTAGAGTATGTGAATATTTCTGAGAATAAAGGTCGTCCAGGCACCAGCCAGTGCCTTTGTACTTTGCTGATACCTTAAGACAAATGTCCCATTGGCCAGGCAAGACTGAGAGCCTTCCAAGGAAAGTTGGGAGGGTCCCTTCTCCCGTGGGTAGCAATTCCAGCACAGGACTGTCTGCTTTCAGACTACTAGCTCTTAGAAAGCAGCTTTCAACTCACAGGAGTAAGAGAGAAAGGTGATAGGCAAAACGGAAAGCATATATGATAGTTTCCCCTTCAATTTCATACCCTTTGACACTACCATGGTTCATACATTCAACACATATTTATTGAGCATCTACTATGTGTCAGCATTGTACTAGGTGCTGGGGCGTAGTAGAGAACGAGACATAAATGCTTGCATTCTAGTGCAGAAGGCATAATAAACAGATACACATAAATCGGGTCATTTTAAGTAGTGGTTACTGTTGTGATGAAACAGCATGCTGATGTGATTGATAAAGACTAGTGGGATCAACATATCGTGGAGAGTTCAGCAGAGACGCCTCTGGGAGGTGATCTGAGGCCAGCTGGGCCCTGTTGTGGGGAATGATAATTGTGCCATCAGTGGCCAAGGTGGCAGCCATGGAAGGCCTGTGCCTGTTCCTGTCTCTTCCAGCCCAGCCCAGGGCATCATGCTGTCTGGAACAGCAGATGCAGTCCAGATCTTGTAGGTTATCTGTGCTCCAGGAAAAATTATGAAGAACATTCACACTTCTTATTTTGTTTTTCAGTCATCTAAGCCCAGGCTTTTAGCTGCATCTGAGGCCAGGATTTCAGCTGTATCTAAGGAAGTTGATTTCATTTGTTCTAGAGGTATAGGACTACAGTTTACCTGTGGATAATTGGCATGGGACTTTAAAAATTACTGTTACTTAAAACACTTGTATGGCCATCACTTTGTATCAGACACAGTTCTAAACACTACAAATATTAAGTCATTTAGTGCTCACAACAAATCTACATAACATGAGCAGATAACTATTATCCTCAGTTTATGCATGAGGGACACTGAGGCTGTTTCTCTTAACAAAGGCCTTCCAACCAAGCACCCTTTCTAGGGATATGCAGTGTGGATCTGGCTGACAGGCAGTGCCAGCATTGGGTGGGGCAGACCTGGCAGTGGTGGCGGCAGCAGAGGCGGTAGTGTCAGACATGCAGATTCTTGACCTGCCCCAGAGCTACTGAACCAGAATCTGTGCTCTGCAGGTGATTCTGATGGATGGCCAAGTTTAAGGCCAAGTTAAGGCCAAGTTAAGAGATGTAGTCCACTTTTTCATTCTTAGAAAGATGATCTGAAAGATTAGCCTTCTATATCTAGCTAATTGTTCAAAATCAGGTATTTTAATTTTATGCAGCCTTTCCCCTTCTTTGTTAAAGCTCACTTCTCAGGTAGAGGAACTGGGCACAGCAGGGTTAGAATCAACTCGTTAATCAGGGGTCATTACAGCAGGATGTAGTGCATGCAGGGGGCTGGGATATGTGGTGACGGGGGCTGGGGAAGGTACAGGGAGAGGCACTGCAGACCACAGGACAGTGTCCCTGCCTGACAGAGTACCTCATCCCCATGTGCAAGAAGGGGAGAGGGACAGACAGGGGCACTGTCCTCTTATAGTGACATCCCATGTACAGCTAGCCTAAGGCAATTTAACAATATATCCTTGTCAGGGAGAAAGGAAGAAAGAAGAGAAGGAAGGAAGGGAAGGAAGGAAGGAAGGAAGGAAGGAAGGAAGGAAGGAAGGAAGGAAAAAGGGAGGGAGGAAGGAAGGCAGGGAGATGATTTAATGTTGAAGGCATCCCCCCTCACATTCCCATGAGAAGATGCCTCAGAGAGAACCTGCATTTCCCTGAGGTTCTAGGTTACCATGGGCCTTTTTAGCACATAGCTTTTTTTATATGTATATACCTGAGAAGGGATCTAAAGATTTTTCATTAAACATGACCCTGAATGCAAACCAACCATTTGCATTGGTTGTCAGTCAAAAAACATGGTCTGTCTAGTGCTAGAAGAAAATGGCTATATTAGGCTTCCTGAGAGATGTATGTGTTCCATTCTTTATGGGTGATTTAAAGGATTCTCAGGAGACATTTTGATTCCATGTACTTCCCTGTGTGTGCTGACTTTAGACACTACCTTTTATGTAAGAGGCAACCACATTGTTTATGAAAGCATATTTTCTGACTTTCCATGTTGTCAAAGCTGAAAAATTGGCTAACCAGATTCTACCCTAAGCTGTAAGATCCACACTGTGAGGGAGAAACTAGACTGCAGCCCTAGGAGGAAGCAAGAACTTCCAATCATTGGTGGAAGCTGGCTGTAAAAATATCCACTGCAATATTTCTGTGCTTACATAGTGAGTGTGTGCTCCAAAACCCTACACATTGCAGGGCCAGGTGTCTCTGGGTCTGTGAGGGTGCTAGGCAAGGGGTCAATGCACTCTTTCCCCACCCACACTGCCCTTGTCTTGGCAGCTTGGGCTCTACTTGTCCATCTTCTGCAGCCAGCCCTGTTGGTGCTTCTTGATCCCGTGGTGACCCTTTCCTCTCACTGATTAGGCATGGAGTGGACCCAGCAGGGGCTGTGCCTGGTCAACCTGGGCCTCCCTCTCACAAATGTGATCTGAGTGGCAGGCCATCTGTGGCTGGCCATCCAGATGGCAGCAGGCTTTGGAGCCATGAGGTCCTGTGGACTCTGGGCTGGTAGATGCCAAGCAGAGACAAGCAGACAGAAGCAGGGATGAAGTGGGCCTGGAGTGAGCAACCAACCATGTAAGCGACTCTCCCGCGCTGGTTTCCTGGGCCTCACTGAGCCTGACTTGCTGTCCTAGGTCTCCTTTACCTATAACCTCACACCAACCCCATTCCCCTATTAATTGAGCCAGTTGGCATTGGCTTCTGTCTCCTGCATCCGAACAAGGCTTTACTGGAGCAAACAATGAGGCTGAGCTTTACACTGTCCCCTGGGGCCCTCAAAGCCCTGCTAAGGATTTTACAAAGGAGCCAGATCTCTAACCCCTTGTAGAACTCACTGTGGCGCTTCAATCACTTGTGACCTCTTAAGACCCAAAATGCAAACTTCTAGAATTTAGATGGTCTTGGCAAGTTCGTTAAGAAACCCCTTTCTACAGGACAGGTATTTTTTTCCTGGCGCCATGTAAAATGCCCACACTTGTTCTGTATCCTTCCTTTTCTGATGAGTTCTCTGTGCCACTGAATGTCGGGTATGAATTTCCCCTAGCTTATCAATTAGGTGTAGCAACAATAACAGTAGTTTCCAGTAGTTATCAACTTTTCAGCACAGAAACTTTTTTCTTAAGCTAATGTTACTTGAAACCTCAGCACAGAAGAGATATAAGCAGGGCTGCCCTCTGGTTTCTTCTTTCGGCATCTCTCCCCCACTCCATCTGCAGGCTCTTCTAGAAGCCAAGGATGCCAGGAACAAGCATTCAGGGCATTGCTCAGGGCGGCAGATCGTTTCATCCTTATCTAGAGCAAATATCATGGAGCACCCGTTACACATTATAGCCCCTGCCAAGCTCTGGAAATACAGCAAAGTACAAGACACATCCCCAACATAAAGGAGAGGCGGCTGGGCGAGAGCCTGTGCCAAGTTTGGAGGTGCGGCTAGGGCTGTGGGGCTCAGAGCTGAGAGGAGTTGCCAAGGGCTAGAGTAGTTGGGGAAGGGGCCACTGCCACCCGGCATGTGGGACTGGAGCAGAATTTCCTTGGATTTACATAAAAAGAGAAGGGGTGCATACAGACAAGACACAGACAAGAGGAGAAACGTGAGCAAGGGTGGAACTGTCTGGGCACACTCAGGGAATGGCCAGCTGATGAATTTGGTTGGAGTAGCAGGGCATTCTCAATGAGAAAATAGGAAGAGGCCAGAATTTGAATGACAGGCTAGGAAAATTCAACTCATTTCAGAGGTCATCAAGAGCCCTGGATGATTCAACTTAGGAAAAAACGCATTAGGAAGAAAAAGAAAAACAAGATAAGCAAAAAAATGAGACATCACGCTGCTCAGTTGTGGTGTTTGACGTGGATCTGCAGGAAAGGCGAACGGTCAGAAAAGGAAACATTGGTGACACAATTCCCCACTGCTGACCCTCTTCCCCAAAGGGTCACACGTCTTCCAGACTGAAGACAAGCGCATTACCTTCCATTTATTTGTCAGGCATCAGAAAGCACAGTGACTCATTTGAAGTCCCCAGCTGAGGACTCCCAGGGGCCCTGACTCACAGGCCTTCCCAGAAGAATCCTGTTCAAGCACATATGTGTGATCACCAGACACTTGTTCATCGGCTGGTGAAAGCAGCCTCCTGGCCAGGTCAGTGCTTCTCAGATCTTTCCTCTTCTGCTCAAACCCATGAACAGGAAACACCTAAACTCTCTCCCAGCCTCAGGCTCAGCCTCAGCTTACTATGACACACTTGCAGCCAAACGAATCCAGAGAAGAATGGCCCCATGTTGAAGCCTCTCCTAAAACCAGCAAAGTGAACACAAACACCTACACAAAAATACAGTAATTCCTTCTCATTTGTGTGTGAGCAATAGCAAAACAAAAACAAAAACAAAACCCAAACACAGTCATTCTTGAAGCAGGCATGAGCATCAGTGCTATACAGGTGAAAGCTATACTCACGCTACAAACTTCCATGGGGACAACAGTATAAGACATTCCCTCATTGGACACAATTTGATGGTGACACATTAGGGCTAGCTAGCTCTGTCTCTGTCTCTCTCCTACATAATCAGTAGCCTGAATCTGTCCAGTAGTAGACTAGAGTGAAATAGATTCTCCAAGTGGGAACACAACAAGGGACTTTACCCAACCACCCCAGAGCTCTTAGGCACGTTATTCCATAAGGCACATGTTCACCTGTGTCACCCATTGTGTGATGCATGCTCCAACAGAAGAGTAAATGAGATATTTAGAGTTGATGTCATGACTCATGAGACGGAGATGGAATTGAAGATCTTATAAGCAAAAGTTTAAAGAGATGCTGCCAGTAATAAATATTTGAGCTGACAGGAGAACTCTATGTATATCTTCTCTTTGATCCTTATAAGGATCTGGAGACATGGGGAAAGTACATGTCCATTTTCTGTTGCTTGTAACAGAATACTTAAAACTGGGTATTTTATTAGGAAAGAAATGTATTTCTTATAGTTATGGAGGCTAGGAAGTTCCAGGTTGAGAGGCCACATCTGGTGAGAGCCTTCTTGCTGGTGGGGACTCTCTGCAGAGTCCTGGGGTCCTCACACGGCGAGGTTCTCTTCCTCTTCTTGTAAAGCCACCAGTTCCCCTCCTGTGATAACCCATTAATCATTAATCCATGAATGGGTTAAAACCACTTATGAGGGAAGAGCCCTCATGATTCAATCGCCTCTTAAAGGCCTCACCTCTCAATACTGCCCCATTGGAGATTAAGTTTCTACGTGAATTTTGAGGGGAGCATTCAAACCACAGCAGTGCATTTGGGCAGGGCGGCAAGAACAGAAGCATAATGAGTCTGAGTGTCTAATACAAGGTCCCTGAACAAGGGAGGGCTTGGACACCCTCTCATCCTGGTCCTCTGGTTTCAGAGGCTGTGTTCTTTCCAACAACTCCACAGGGTGGATGAGAATGACATCATCAGAAAAGGGACACAGAGGGACAAGGACAGCCACCGTACATCCCCCATCAGTGGAGGAAGGCTTTCTGGCAAGTGGGTTGCAATGGACTTCCCAGCACCTTGCTCAGAATTTCCAGGAATCTGTTCCCAAGGCTCTGGGGGGCAAGGGCAGAGGACGTTCCATGGTACCCTTAGTCAGGACAGCGCATCAGCTGCAGCTGCAGCCAGTGACTCAGCACTGATGGGGAAGCCGTCAGCTGGAAGCCGGACCAGACACACTCCCTGAGGCCACTGGCTATAGTCAACACTGGACACGTACACCTCCCAGTGCCCATCATGACTCCAGAGGAAGGACCTCTTCAAAGAACCTCCTGGTGACTGTGCTGCCTTTCTTCCACAATAAATATGTCATCTCTCCTTCATTATTTTATATGTATAATACACACAAAAATATACATAAATTATATGTAATATTATTATATATAGATATATAAAGTTTTTTATAGAGGCAAGGTCTCACTATTTTGCCCAGGTTGGTCTTGAACTCTTGGGCTCAAGCAATCCACCCACCTTGGCCTCCCAAAGTGTTGGGATTACAGGCGTGAGCCATCGTGCCCGGCCACTCTTCATTATTTTTCTATTCCAACTAGTTTTCTAAAATTTCTAATTAAAAAAATCCAAACAGTACCAAAGGCTGTAAAATGAAAAGCAATAGAGGTTGAAATATAGGATTCTAGTTATTGACACATAAATGTAATGCAGTATCTGGGAATTTCCATTTTTACAAGATGAGAAAATTAACCTTCCATTTCTGCTCTCCTCCCCTGTCCCTAAACTCTGGGTCCCTTGATATCACTGCTACATGGCACCACATTTTATAACTGTATGTCTTGCCCTAGAAATATAATTCTTTGTGCTTATATACCTTGATTCTTAAAATTAAAAACAAACAAGTAGCATGTGTAATACTCTGCTTGTGGTAGTATTATTCTTTCCAGAGGCAGGTGGAGACCCTCAAAGAAGGATGTACAGTCATGAGTCATTAAACGTGTGCTGCTCCGAGGGAAATAAGTTGGGAGAAGGAAGTGGGAAGGGATGGAGTGATGTACTGAAGTTATTTTTCCTGAGTATGTTGAAGGCATTTCTCTAATTCCTATCATTGAATGGCATGAAGGATGGGAGGAACACAGTCAAGGACCTTCCTTCACATACTTATCTGTATTTTTGAGCACTGGCCATGTGCTGGGCACTATGCTAAGTGCTTAAGAAGCACATAAAGAATGGTTCTCACCTTCACGGGGAAGACAGGAAAACCAGTGTGCAGAGAGTAAAAGCTCCAAGGAGGCAGGGTTTTTTTTCTTTTGTGGCTTGTTCGCTGTTGTATTTGTAGTATTCAGACTAGCCAATTATTAAATGAAAGAATGAGAGCAACAGCAGAGCTATGCATGGCTGGGGGATGGGGAGACAGGTAGGGGAGGAGCACCTATGACAGCACTCAGGAGGAGGCCTGGAGGGTTCAGAGAATGCTCCCAAAGGGAGCTTGGGTTGAATTTTGAAGACCAAGTAGTAGTAGGACATGGGAAAAAAGTGGGAAGGGGAATCCCTAGTAGTTTGGTGGAAGCAGAAGGTGAGTTTGGGAACATGAAAGGAAATGAAGAGGGAATGACGAGGGGAAAGAAGGGCCTTGTGTGCCAGGCAGAGAAGCCTAGCTGCATTCCAGGGGTGACAGAGCGCTTCAGAGGGTTGTTAGCAAAGGAGTAGTGTGGTTGGGCTGTGTTTTAGAGACGCTCTGTGTGGGTAGTGCGGGGATTACCTGGGGGCTGGAGGTGTCTAGGTAGGGGCTCTGTGATGAGACATGATAAGAAGCTGGCTAAGGTGCTGAGGTTGGAGGGAAGGGCCTAGACCCAGGAAACATTTAGGAGGTAGTACACAGTTTGGTAGCTGAGGGGCTTTCTGGGATCGACAAGAAGTCCAGGTTGAGTTTCTGATCTGAGTAAACGAGGGGATGGTGACATCATTCACAGAAAGAGATTAAGAAAAGAGCAATGGCTTCAACAAGTTTTGAGGAGGTGCTCGGTGCCACTGCAGATGTGTTGTGCATGTGGGATATTCAAATGGGGATGACTCTAGACAAGTGGATCTATCTCTAGATCTGAGACTTATTGGAAAGTTAAGTAGTAGATGAGGCTGAGGACAGAAGAATGTAGGGTATTACGCACATGTATGAGAAACACCACCTTTAAGTATGGATAGACATAGAAGTCCACGAAGGAGACTGGGAGAAGGTGAACTGGAAGAGAGGGTGTCACTGTTTCCGTGCAGTGGTGTGTGAACAAATGAATGATGAATATATGTGTATGTGAAATGATGAATTACCTTACCTTTCCTCCTGGCTTTCCCATCTTGAACTTTAAGCATTAGACTATACAACTAGAATCTTTCCTCATTAATCTTGGTGCAGCAGCCACTAGAGGCATGACCTAGTTCTGCATGTGGTTATAAAGTTTCTCAAGGGTTTTCAGGAAAGATTGGAAGACACAGAGTCTCAGTAGTTTTCCAACCAGTAGTTTCTCTGGCAATTAGCTTTATATATTTTTAAAATAAACTTTATATTTTGCAGTAGTTTTTAGATTTTGAGAAAAGTTGACAAGATAGTACAAAGAATTCCCATATACCCAATACCCAGTTTCCTCCATTATTCGTGTATTACATTACTGTGGTGCATTTCTTATAACTAACAGGCCAGTACGGATATAGTATTACTAACTAAAGTCCAGGCTTTATTCAGTTTCCTTAGTTTTTAACTAGGGTCCTTTTTCTGTTCTAAGGAAGCATCCAGGTGACCACATTCCATGTGGTTATCATGTCTCCTTAGGCTCCTCTGGGCTTTGACAGTTTCTCACGCTTTCCTTGTTTTCTTAATGACCCAGATAGTTTTGAGAAGTGCTGGTCAAGTATTTATAGAATTTTCTCCCATTTTATTTTGACATTTTTCTCATGGTTGGACTGGGGTCATGGGTTTGGGGGAGGAAGACCACAGAGGTAAGGTGCTGTTCCCATCACATCATATCAAGGTACAAACCATCAACATCATCACTGCTGATGTTGACCTTAATCACCTGGCTAAGATAGTGTTTGTCAGATTTTCCTTTTTCTCCCTTTCCATGCTGTACTCTTTGGAAGGAAGTCTGTGTGTGGCCCACACTTAAGGAATATGGAGTTATGCCCCACCTTCTTGAGGAAAGAGGCAGTTAGCTTTTAAAATCTCACCCTGCCTTTCCATTTGAGGAGAACATCTCCTCAGCTTCTTTTCCTGCCTTTCAGACACCCTTTTAAGAACACACCGGCCTGTCAACTATAGAGTCTGACTTTATAGGGACCTCTTATGGGACTTAATATTTCTAAATGTGTCTAAATACACACACCTCAAAAAAACTACATCACAAGATTTTAAAATGCAGGTAAAATGACTTCCTTTCGGGCATGGAGGTCCCTTTGAAGCAGGCCTAGAAGGATGCCTCCTTGTCCAGGGGTCTATCTGGCAAAGCCTCACCCTTTGTCTGCTCTGCTGGTGCCATGAGTGAGCCTGGCCTAACTGCAAAGTCAGAAATAAGTGACACCACCCTCCTCAAGAGGGAAGAATTAGAAAGGAAGTACTTGAATAATGATGCAGAAGATATTTTCATTATATTATAGATAAATAAAGTCCTACTTTGTTTCAAAAACAACACTTTGTTCCTATAAACCAAGAGTATCACTGTAAAAAACACAACATGATCAGAGATTGGATCACTTCGAAGAGAATTAAGACACAGAGTTTCACACCGAGACTGTAGAAAAGAGGATTATTATTTAAAGATACTGAAACTCTAACAAGAGTAATTGTCATGTGAGTTAGGAAACATAGTACTTGTATCTTAGCACAATAAATTTTTACAATTTAATAAAACATTATTGCACTCTGATAAGATAAAACCTTAGCCCCCTGCTTTGTTTCCCTCCCGTGGCTGT
This sequence comes from Colobus angolensis palliatus, assembly GCF_000951035.1. NCBI lineage: Eukaryota > Metazoa > Chordata > Mammalia > Primates > Cercopithecidae > Colobus > Colobus angolensis. Next base: position 5,478,373 of record NW_012118043.1, read on the forward strand.
TTCCTGCCCCCCACTCTGCTCCCTGCAACCCTGCTGCCTCTCCATGGGTTGGGAGGAGCAAGGAGGCAAAGCACATTAACTGTTTTTTTCTCATTCTCTTTTCCTCCTTATTGCCTGGACTTTGAAGTTCAGTGTCTTGTAAACATTAACTTGCTTCTTAAATAAAGCTGCAAAGAGCAAACTGTAATCTGAGCATATGATTTACCTCAACATTTTCCCATGAGCTCTAAGGATTCTGATTTCTTCTCTACCATCATGTCCCCGTCTCATAGAGTTACTTTGAAATAGTCTTAACTTATCATTATTATTGTTATTACTTTGGTATTGACATGTTTTCCAAAGAATGCCTCTTCGAGATGATTTTAGATAGCAATATTCACTAAGCTTTAAAAATGTTGTTACTTTTTTTTTTAATTAAAGAAAAAACATGTTAAATGGCAGCACAGGTGGTAAAAGATGGGGCAAAAATTATACTGGCTGAAGTTTGGGACTCTCTGAACACTTTCATTAGTCAGTTTCACAAGTAAAATTGATTGCACAGGTAAAGCCTTAATCATCTTATTATAATTTTAGGAATAATCCACAGCAGCTAAGATGGTACATTTATTTGTTTTGCTAGTCACCAGCCATCATCTGCTTATATTATCAACAGTGTTTGTTTGTTGGTTTGTCTTTTTTACAGTTGTGCTAATCATGGTAATCCGAATTAGTCTAGCAAACACTTCAACTCACCAAACTCTATGCTTCACTCATGCAGTCTTTGCAAAACTGGTGTTAAAAGGAAGAGTTTTCTGAATTTGCCTTGGAGATGTTTTTATATTTTCTCCTAGGTTACATTTTATTTTCCCCAAATTAAGGAAGTATACAAATATAGTGACTTTTCCTAACCTTGAGAACTTTAATATATGTTGCTACCTGTGTTGCTGAAGAAAGAATCCCTTAGTCTTAACAGCCTGACTCTGTACAAACTATATTTAATTACTCCCCTTCTATCTCCACTGTGGGTGGGTTCTTTTGCCATGAACACTGTATGTCATTTAAAGTTGGCTTGCTGGACCTGAAGTGTGTCAATGTATGATCTCAAATAAATGAAAGACTGATACTAAAAAAAATGCTAATTTTCTTAATTTTTTTCCCCTGCACTGAGCTGTTTTTCCTTGACACACAATTAAATAGTTTTGAGCCTTTGCTAAATTACTGTGTGGTTAATTTTGCTCAATGGCAGGAAAGTTAGATATTTGTAAATTTCCTCAGTGCATCATTCCTGATTAGCTGACCTTTTCTAAATATCAAATGGACCAGTTGCAATCAATTCTATCACCACCATGATCAGCTTGCATTTATCCATAAGACATCTGTTTGTATACCAAAATAAAGTTCTTCACTGTTTTAATTTGCTTTTGAGAACTGGCATAGACACAGAACAAATGACTGATAATGTTACAGAGTTTTGAATTTATCTTAAAATATGATCACTGCTGTTTACACCTAAGTTTCAAAGAATACCTTTTTTGTTGTTATTCTGCTTGTCTACTATTATTTTATCTTTATAAATATACTCTTCATTTTACAAAGTAACTTCAATTGCTTTATTGATTCCAGATAGCAGGGATAATATACCCAATTAACTTTGAAAACAAGACTGTTATCATCACATGATTTCTGAATAATACATTAACACTTTTTACATTCATACCTACTCTCCAATCCCTTTTTCTTTCTCTTCTGCCCTTCTTTCCTCCTGTCTTTCTTTTCTTTCTTCATCAATTATTTATTGAGCATCAACATGTCAGGCACTATGCTAGATGCTGGGGAATCAATAATAGATAAACTCTTGGTCTCCATGAAGCTTATTCTATTGATTTAAAATCTTTCCTATCTGTTTGTTCCAAGGGTCATTGAGAGAAAATACACTAATGGAATTCAAGGGAAAGAAAGCAAACATAGAGAGCTTTCACTAAGTTGGAGAAAAAGTATGTCACCAACCTTTAGCTGTTGCAGAGTAATCTTCTTTTCAGGCTCTGGCTATATCAACAGTTCCTCTTCTCCCCAAGAACTGGCTCTGGAAAGGGCATTCTTCTTCCTCTAGCATACATAACCCTGGGTGGGAATGTTTAGATGGATACCATTTGGATGAGACCCAGGGCAGCAGGAGAGGCCTCCTAGAAAACTCAAATGCCCACATTCATTTGGTAGGGCTGCCCGAGGCCTTGGCTAGAGGGCTTCTGTAGACAACCACAAATGCACAGGAAAAATTGGGGAAAATCAGATAAAGGCAAACCATTAAATGACACATGTACAGAAGGGAAACAGTTAAGAATTAACTCAAATTAATTTAAGGCTACAAGAGCAAGTGGTGCAATGGCTTAGTTAATAAGAAGCTAGTCTCCAAAGCTACGGCTTTTGAGCCAAATGACTAAGGGCCTTCAGAGCTACCAAGAGGCAGGTGGCTGGACAAAGGGACCTATCACAGAGAGAATCATAAATCATCATGGGGACTAGGAGTATGCACCGTACAATGGATGGAAACAGATTTGTTCACACATCCATCTACCCATATATATATCTATTACTATTGATTCAGCAAACGCTTGTTGATTACCACTGTTCTAGGTGATGGTGCTGGGGATACAGCAGTGAACATGCCCTCATGAAGCTTAAAATTCAGCAACACACAGGGGGCTTGTTGAAAAATCAACTGGAATGTAGATAGGGATTATACAAAGAAAAATACAATGTTGAAACTTGAATCTGCCAAGTTTGGCTAGTTTCTTTGGAATACCAGGGCCCAAAGAACCTATCCCTTCAACTTTTCACTAGTCTGAAGTTGTGCCCCTTTTTTATCTTTCTCTCAGCTCAGCAAGACTATATAAGCATCCACATCTTTAGGCTCAGGCTCATCTATACTGAGGCCTTCAGTCCTGCCCTAACAGGAAACATGAAACCCTTGGATGTCTGCACTTGCCTAGGAATCAGCTTCTTGAATTTCGGATTTCTTTATGATTTTTGACCTCTAAAAATTGAGCTCAAGTTCCTGGCTTTCCCAGGCTCAATATTTACCCAATGTCCTTTGCTTAACTGATATCCATCCATCTTCATGACCCCACTCAAATATCTAACCCGAAGAACTGGAGTTGGGGGTGTAAGAGCCCATTCAGAATGTGTAGGAAGTGCAGTCAGTGGAGAGAAGTGAGCAAACCCAAAACTGAGATGGGTTAAATACCTGGAGGCCAGATCAGGAGGTATAGATCACAGGCATCATAGTTTATGGGAACACATTTCTTCTAGAAGACGGTACCAGAAATTTTTCATGCTGTATTGTGATTTGAAGATACTTTAGTGGTGAGAGTAAGGGGCTTCTTTGCAAATAAAATCAGGGAAAAGACTATTTGTTAATTCAGACAAAACAGAAGGGTACAGGACAAATAACTACCTGTAGAAGAGTGATTGTCCTTGAACAGTCTGGAAAAGCTAGGGAGTAAGGATTTATCACCATGTCATCCGCACTGGTGGGATGGATGGATGGATGATTGACTGGTCTTCTTGTCCATTTGGAAGCCATGTCCTATAGACACGGACTATCATAATTTCATTCATTCATTCATTCATTCTTCTGTTTATTGATTTTATTTTACTATTTTATTTTTTTGAGACGGAGTCTCACTCTGTTGCCCAGGATGGAGTGCAGTGGCACCATGCTGGCTCACTGTAACCTCTGCCTCTCAGGTTTAAGTGATTCTCCTGCCTCAGCCTCTCAAGTAGCTGGGACATGCAACACCATGCCTAGCTACTTTTTATAGTTTAGCAGAGATGGGGTTTCCCCATGTTGGCCAGGTTGGTCTTGAACTCCTGACCTCAAGTGGTCTGCCCATCTCGGCCTCCCAAAGTGCTAGGATTACAGGTGTGAGCCACCGTTCCCAGCCTCCTTTTTAAATCTAGATACTATTAATATAACTTGATAGATAAAACACAATCCCTTTCCTCTTGGAGCTCACAGTCTAATGGGAAATACAGGCTTATACTCGACTAATTAAAATACTGTGGGTTGAGGTTTCTGACAGAAGGTTCCTTGGGATCTCAGAGCAGAGGCAATCTAATGCTCCCCAGGAAACTGAGAGAAAGCATTGCTAAGGAAGTGACCTTTCAGTTGGACAAGGGTCACAAGGATATTTCCAAGGTACATTTTTTTTTTTTGTCTTCACTTAGCTCTTCCTAATGGGAAAAGATTTTTTAGGACTAGTCTACCATGAATAGTTCAGTATTCCTGAAAAAGTACGGTTCTCACTGTTAATCAGTGAATTCCAATTAATTACTTAGAACTAGTGTGTAAATTACTTACTTAGGCCTGAACTGAATTTTTTTTTGAATCTACAAAGCCCAAGACTAATCCTTTAGCAGGGGTAGAAGATATGATAACTGAAAGACCCAGCCAAATTGGCCAGACATCCCTATTTTTCTTTACCAACTTACTATTGGCAACTGGCTCAACCCAGGAACTTTTAGGGCAGTGTAACAGCAAGCTCCACGCTTCCTAAACAAAAAGTAAAAATGTGTATGGGAGTGTAGCAGGGGCCTCTTCTATACTTAAAGAAGGTATTTTCAAACAGTTCCTAATAACAGTTAACTGGAGGACTTGAATTAACTTTTATTTTCCCAGGACCCTAAGCCTTTAGGCTTTCAAGCCTCTGCTAGGGCTGTCACAACAAAACACCATAGACTGGGTGGCTTAAACGAGAAAAATTTATTTTCTCACAGTCTGGAAGCCAAAAGTTCAAGATCAAAGTGTTGGTAGGGCGGGCTTCCTCTGAGGCCTCTCTTCTTGGCTTGCACATGGCCACCTTTTTGCTGCCTCTTCACATGGGCTTTTCTCTGTGCCTCCACATCCCTAGCGTGTCTCTTCTGTGTATAAGTTTCTCCTTATAAGGAGACCAGTCATATTGGATTAAGGACCACTCTAATGGCTTCATTTTAACTTAACCACCTCTTTAAAAGCCCCACCTCCAAATACTGTCAAATCCTGAGATATTGGAGACCAGGGCTTCAATCTATAAATGTTAAGGAGATACAATTCAGCACATGACATCCCCCCTTTGCAGATTCCTGTTCTCTGATTGCCCTATGATTCACTGTGTGGACAACTGCATGAATCACTAAGGAAGCCAGTGACCACAGGGTCCTCTACTTCTTAAAAGAATGCCCACTTCAAACTAAGAAAGAAGTGGGAGAGTCTTGGGACCTGCATACCATAGGCATACCTGCACTCGACTGCAGAGTGAGCCTCTTTTCATGTCCTCCCAGGATTTGGGACAGCTTCCTGAGTTTTACGAGTGACATAGTGAGTTTCTATTAAAAGCAGCTGAAATGTCCATTTTGTACCTCAGGAGCACATGGGAAAGATGCAGACCATCGGCCACCAGAGGCTTTGGACTAAGGAGTCTTCAAAGAGCTCAGGCTGTTCTGTAGAAGCAAAATACAATGTAATAATAGAGTCAAGATGACACAAAGTAAAAAGAACTCTGCAAAGCATAGTTAGTACCACTCTGAAAATCAATGTTTCCTATTTGCTAACAAACCTCATTCCCCGGGGGACCCTGGTCAATGTGAACAGGTCCTATTTGCCAGTGGCTGTACGTCAATTTGCTGAATGCCAGTTGTTTCCATTTTACATGTGTAGTCCCTGCCAGTCCCACCCCTTCTCTTCCTGTCCCTCTAAGTTTCTTCAGTTATTTCCAATCCCTCTCATTTGTTTTTATTTCCATCAGTCCCTCTAAATGCCTTTTATCTCCTCTCCCCCTCCCCCAATCAATCCTAGCTCTTCCAAATCTCTCCTGGCCCCACACATCCCCCGCCTTTACATTCCAGTCCTTTAGTACCTCCCACTGTGTCCATTCCCCTAGTCCCTGCCACTCTTCCCCAGCTCCCCACTACCTCAAAGTGTACACATGCATTTTAATGTTGATAAGGGGTCCAACTGCCTATCACAAATGCTGTACCAATTTACATGCACATCAACATTAAACTCAATGAAAAGGCTTGATCTCAGAAATACCTTCAATAACCCTATTACTCTTTAACTATCTGATAATATGCTTTGTGAAAATAAACATCATACTGCTACTTTATTTTGTATTTTTTTGAATACTAGTAATGTTGAAAATGCTGTCATATGTTGGTTGGCCAATTGTGTTTCTGATTCTGTAATCACCTGTGATATGGTTTGGCTGCGTCCCTACCCAAATCTCATCTTGAATTTCCGTATGTTGTGGAAGGGACCCGGTGGGAGGTAATAGGATTATGGGGGGCAGGTCTTTCCATGTTGTTCTTATGATAGTGAAAAAAGTCTCATGAGATCTGATGATATTATAAGGGGAGTTTCCCTGCCCAAGCTCTCTCTTTGCCTGCTGCCATTCATGTAAGATGTGACTTGCTCCTCCCTGCCTTTAGCCATGATTGTGAGCCCTCCCCAGCCATGTGGAACTGTAAGTCCATCAAACCTCTTTCTTTTGTAAATTGCTCAGTTTCAGGTACGTCTTTATCAGCAGTGTGAAAACGAACTAATACAGTAAACTGGTACCTGTAGAGTGCGGCCATTGCCAAAAAGAAACCTGAAAATGTGGAAGTGACTTTGGAACTGGGTAACACACAGAGATTGGAACAGTTTGGAGGGCTTGGAAGAAGATAGGAAAATGTGGGAAAGTTTGGAACCTCCTACAGACTTGAATGGCTTTAACCAAAATGCTGATAATGATATGGAGAATGAAATCCAGGCTGAGGTGGTCTCAGATGGAGATGAGGAACTTGTTGGGAACTGCAGCAAAAGTAACTCTTATGTTTTAGCAAAGAGACTGGCAGCATTTTGCCCCTGTCCTAGAGATTTGTGGAACTTTGAAATGGAGAGAGATGATTTAGGGTGTCTGTGGAAGAAATTTCTAAGTAGCAAAGCATTCAAGAGGTGACTTGGGCACTGTTAAAGGCATTCAGTTTTGTAAGGGAAGCAGTGCACAAAAGTTTGGAAAATTTGCAGCCTGACAATGCATTAGAAAAGAAAATCCCATTTTCTAAGGAGAAATTGAAGCTGGCTTCAGAAATTTACATAATGAGGAGCTGAATGTTAATCCACAAGACAATGGGGAAAATGTCTCCAGGGCATGTCAGAGGTCTTCATGGCAGCCCTTCCTATCACAGGTCTGGAGGCCTAGGAGGAAAAAATGGTTTCATGGGCTGGGCCCAGGGTCCCTGTGCTGTGTGCAGCCTAGGGACTTGGTGCCCTGTGTCCCAGCCACTCCAGCTGTGGCTGAAAGGGGCCAATGAAGAGTTCAGGCTGTGGCTTCAGAGGGTGGCAGCCCCAAGCCTTGGCAGTTTCACATGGTGTTGAGCCTGTGAGTGCACAGAAGCCAAGAATTGGGGTTTGGGAACTTCTGCCTAGATTTCAGAGGATGTATGGAAACACCTAGATGTCCAGGAAGAAGTTTGCTGCAGGGACAGGGCCCTCATGGAGTACCTGTGTTAGGGCAGTGCAGAAGGGAAATGTGGGGTAGGAGCCCCCACACAAAGTCCCTAATGCAGCAGTGCCTAGTGGAGCTGTGAGAAGAGGACCACCATCCTCCAAACCCCAGAATAGTGGACCCACCAACAGCTTGCACCATGCACCTGGAAAAGCTGCAGATACTCAATGCCAGCCTGTGAAAGCAGCCAGGAAGGAGGCTGTACCCTGCAAAGCCACAGGGGCAGAGCTGTCCAAGACCATGGGATCCCACATCTTGCATCAACGTGAACCAGATGTGAAACATGGAGTCAAAGGAGATCATGTTTGAGCTTTAAGACTTTACTGTTCTGCTAGATTTCGGACTTGCATGGGGCCTGTAACCCCTTTGTTTTGACCAATTTCTCCCATTTGCGACAGCTGTATTTACCCAATGCCTATACCCCCACTGTATCTAGGAAGTAACTAACTTGCTTTTGATTTTACAGGCTCATAGGTAGAAGTGACTTGCCTTGTCTCAGATGAGACTTTGGACTGTGGACTTTTGAGTTAATGCTGAAATGGGTTAAGACTTTGGGGGACTGTTGGAAAGGGATGATTGCTTTTGAAATATAAAGACATGAGATTTGGGAGAAGACATGAGATTTGGGAGGAGCCAGGGGTGGAATGATATGGTTTGGCTCTGTGTCCCCACCCAAGTCTCATCTTGAATTCCCATGTGTTGTGGGAGAAACCTGGTGGGAGGTAATAGAAGCATGGGGGCAGGTCTTTCTCATGCTGTTCTCGTGATAGTGAATAAGTCCCACGAGATCTGACAGTAGTATAAGGGGACTTTCCCTGCACAAGCTCTCTCTTTGCCTCCTGCCATCCATGAAAGATGTGACTTGCTCCTCATTGTCTTCAGCCATGATTGTGAGGCCTCCCCAACCATGTGGAACTATAAGTCCATTAAACCTCTTTCTTTTGTAAATTGTCCAGTCTTGGGTATGTCTTAATCAGCAGTGTGAAAATAGACTAATACAGCCTGTTAATATTCTTTGTCCATTTTTCAATTGGGCTGCCTTTTTCTTACTGATTTATTTTTTATTTATCTTGTGAATATTTTTCTCCTACATATACCTTGTCTTCGAACTAACTGGGCTAATACAGATTGAATATTCCTTAAAATGCTGTTACACAGACATAAAGGAATACTGGCCAACAAATATTTTGCAGAAATGTTCAAAAACTGTTAAAAGAGTAATATCCAGTATGAATTGCCAAAAACCTTTTAATAAGTAAAAGGAGTAAGTAAATGTGGTGAATTGGTCAATCACTGAACTGGCTTTTTTTTTTTTTTTTTTTTTGAGATGGAGTCTTGCTCTGTCGCCCGGCCTGGAGTGCAGTGGCCGGATCTCAGCTCACTGCAGGCTCCGCCTCCCGGGTTTACGCCATTCTCCTGCCTCAGCCTCCCGAGTAGCTGGGACTACAGGCGCCCGCCACCTCGCCTGGCTAGTTTTTTGTATTTTTTAGTAGAGACGGGGTTTCACAGTGTTAGCCAGGATGGTCTCGATCTCCTGACCTCGTGATCCGCCCGTCTCGGCCTCCCAAAGTGCTGGGATTACAGGCTTGAGCCACCGCGCCTGGCCTGAACTGGCTTTTAGCAAATGAGGCTGCTTATTTTACCAGCATATCTTCTCAGATACCTCAAAATATGACAGCATTTCTTAGTTTTATATTTCCATTTTCCCTTCAATTTCATTACCGTTATTTCTTTCCTTTTTTAATCATGTAGGCAATATATTTTATTGTGGAAATAATTTAAATATATATAGGGAATTGTAGCAGGCATTTTTTTGTGTCTAATAGTCATGCCCTGCCTTCCGTGTTGGCAAAGCCCAAATCTTGTTCAAGTATCTACTAATCTTGTTAATTGAATTATTTAATTCTCTAATATTATCACAGGAGCTGGGTGTGGTGGCATTCTCCTATATGCCCAGCCACTTAGAAGGCTGAGGTGGGAGGATCACTTGAGCATAGGAGGTTGAGGCTACAGTGAGCTCTGATTACACCACTGCATTCCAGCCTAGGTGACAGAGCGAGACCCTGTTTATAAAAAAATAAAAATAAAAATAAAAATAATTTTATTATAGCTCATGTATCACTTATCCAAAATGCTTGGGATCAGGAGTATTTTGGACTTTTTCAGATTTTTGAATATTTGCATTATACTTACCAGTTCAGCATCCTTAACCTGAAAATCCAAAATCCAAAATGTCCAGTGAGCATCTTCTTTGAGCGTCATATAGGTACTCAAAAAGTTTCAAATTTTGGAGCATTTTGGGTTTCAGATTTTGGGATCAGGATGTTCAACTGGCACCAGGTTTATGGATTTCTAAGAGTTACATTAAGAGAAGGAAACTTGTCTTTGATTTATGAATTTCTAAGAGTCACATTAAGACAAATTTGCTTTCCTAGCCCCAAGGCCCTTTGGAGAGAGGGAGGGACCCTGGAACCACATTCGGTGATCACACTGGGAGCAGGTCCACTCACTCAACCGTGGTGTAGTGAGGCCACCTTTATGCCTCTTGTGGCCTTCCATTTAGAAGGTGCTCAGATGAATTCCTAAAGTGGTCTAAAGTGGATTCAGGGTACAGCAGCCACCCCAGTATGTATCTATTCATGAGGGCTTTTGGTGAGAGAATCTGGCAGATGCTGTATATGTATGTATGACAAGTGATGACATCTTGCCTGACCCTAGGGGAGAGACAGACTACACCAGAATCCATTGAGATCGCATATGTGGCTAGAGGTCTGGAGGCTCTCAGGTTACAAAAACAAGTGTGGTGGTTTGTGCCTGCAATTCCAGCAACTTGGGAGGATCACTTGAGGCCAGAGTTTGAGACCATTGTGATAATGTAGTGAGATCCCATCTCTCAAAAACAGAAAGAATTAGCCAGGCATGGTGGTATGCACGTGTAATCCTAGCTGCTCAGTAGGCTGGGGCAAGAGGGTTGCTTGAGCCCAGGAGTTCAAGGCTGTAGTGAGCTATGATTGTGCCACTGCCCCACCACCTGGGCGACAGAGCAAGACCCCATCTGTTGAAAAAAAAAAAAAAAAGTCACAAATATGTGGCAGAGACAGACTCAGGAAGCTGTGAAATGTGCATAAAATTTTTCAGAGCCAAACAATGCACATGCAGGCCCAATATATCAAATTTTTCTTTGGCAAATCTCTTTAATTTTCTGGCTTAATAAATGACAGCTGGGTTCTCAGCTTCCACGTTCCTGTCTATTCTGATGCTTTAGTTAAAGTATATGCAGAAAATCTGGCCTACCAGAGATAAGTAGTTAGAAATGGGGAGATTATTTTAACAGCTTTTCAGGCAACTGTGAATATTATTCTTGGATACTATACCAAAACTCAACAAATACATAGCTTGTTAATGTTTAGAAGCAAAGTGGAATCTACAACTACATCCATGAACTTGTTACTATTACATTAAAAATCCATTGGACTGTCTTGCAATTGGAATAGACTTTTTTCTTACCCATCCATCATGGTTTTGTACCATCATGAATAAAATACTGGTTCACTGAAGTGTTATTAAAATATGTCCACATATTCTTTGATACTCCTCACTTTAAGAGGTAGAGCTTAGGTGGGGCGCAGTGGATCATGCCTGTAATCCCAGCACTTTGAGAGGCTGAGGTGGGTGGATCACGAGGTCAGGAGTTCGAGACCAGCCTGGCCAACATGGTAAAACCCTGTCTCTACTAATAATACAAAAAATAAGCAGGGTGTGGTGGCGGGCGCCTGTAATCCCAGCTACTCAGGAGGGTGAGGCCTGGGAATTCCTTGAATCCAGGAGGTGGAGGTTGCAGTGAGCTGAGATCACGCCACTGCACTCCAGCCTGGGTGACAGAGCAAGACTCTATCTCAAAAAATAAAATTAAATTAAAAAAAAAAAAAGAGGTGGAGATTAATTCTCTTGTCTTTGATTGCTGGCTGTCATAGTGGCTTGCTTCTGTCAGAGGCATTTGAACCAGAGCAACTCCATCTTAAATAGGGGCTGGGTATAATAAGGCTTGAGACCTGCTGGTTGCATTCCCAGATGGTTAAGGCATTCTAAGTCACAGGATGAGACAGGAGGTCAGCACAAGATACAGGTCATAAAGACCTTGCTGATGAAAGAGATTGCAGTAAAGAAGCTGACTACAACCCACCAATACAAAAATAGCAATGAGAGTGACCTCTGGTCATCTTCTCTCCTACACTCCCACCAGTGCCATGACAGTTTTTCCATGGCAACATCGGGAAGTTGCCCTACATGGTCTAAAACGGGGAGGCAAGAATAATTCACCCCTTGTTTAGCATATAATCAGGAAATAATTATAAAAAGGAGCAACCCCAAGGGAGAAGCCATTCTTTAATTCCTTTAATTAATACTGCCTATGGAGTAGACATTATTCCTTCACTTTTTTCTTTTTTTCTTTTTCTTTTTTTGAGGTGGAGTCTCCCTCTATCGCCCAGGCTGGAGTACAGTGGTGCCATCTTGGCTCACTGCAACCTCTGCCTCCTGGGTTCACGCAATTCTTGTGCTTCAGCCTTGCAAGTAGCTGGGATTATAGGTGTGTGCCACCATGCCTGGCTAAGTTTCGTACTTTTAGTAGAGACAAGGTTTCGCCATGTTGGCCATGCTGGTCTCAAACTCCTGACCTCAAGTGATCCTTCCGACTCTGCCTCCGTAAGTGCTGGGTTTACAGGCGTGAGCCACTGAACCTGGCCTATTCTTTCACTTTCTTAATAAACCTCCTTTCACTTTATAGACTTGCCCCAAATTCTTCCTTAATAAACCTCCTTTCACTTTATAGACTTGCCCCAAATTCTTCCTTAATAAACCTCCTTTCACTTTATAGACTTGCCCCAAATTCTTCCTTGCACGAGATCCAAGAACCTCTCTTGGGGTCTGGATTGGAACCTCTTTCTGGTGACACTTCTGATAAATAGAATGTGACAAAGCATGACTTCTAAGAGTAGATTATGAAAGACACTGAGGGTTCCATTTTGCACACGCACTCTCTCTCTCTCTCGGATCACTTGCTCTGGGGGAAGCTAGCTGTCATGTTATAAAGATACTGAAAGCCCTGTGGAGAGGTCCATGTGGTGAGGAACTGAAGCCTCCTGCCAACAACCAACAAGAAAACTCCTGCTGACAGCCATGTACGTAAGGCATCTTGAAAGCAGATCCTCCATCTCCAGTTAATCCTTTAGATGACAACAGCCAGCAGGCACGTTGACTGTATCTTCAGGAGAAACCTGAAGTCAGAACCATCTGGTCAAATTCTTGACCCACAGAAACTGTATGATAATAGGTGTTTGTTGTTTTAAGTCACTATGTTTTGGGATAATTTGTTATGTAATAACAGATATCTAATACATGGAGTTATGCAGATTTTCCAAATGTTGGCACATTTCTTTATTCAATGTTTTTTAAAATCACATTCGTTAATACTATCACCAAGCTCATCAGAAAAGCCTTTTACATACTGGGATGCTGTTAAGCTCGTGGTGGCAGATGTGTTTTCTTTTTCTTTCTTTCTTTTTGGTGATAGGGTCTCACTCTGTTACTCAGGCTGGAGTGCAGTGGCACAAACATGGCTCACTGCAGCCTTGACCTGCCAGGCTCAAGTGATCCTCCTGCCTCAGCCTCACCTGTGACCACAGGCACACACCGCCACGCTCAGCTAATTTTTTTGTAGAGATGGGGGGATTTGCCATGTTGCCCAGGCTAGTCTCGAACTCCTTGCCTCAAGCAATCTGTCCTCCTTGGCCTCCCAAAGTGTTGGGACTACAGGTGTGAGCCACTGTGCCCAGCCTGGATATGTTTTTCAAAATTCTAATCTTTTCCTTGAAAACTCAAATTTTCTCATTGGCATCAAATAATGTCAGTTGTTTCCCTTGAAGTGGTTACTTTATTTATTTTTTAGAAAATATCTATCAAATACCCAGGTCCAAGTAATCATACTATCAGTTGATCAAGTAAAAGAGGTGTTTTCCACGTATATTTATTGCAGCACTATTCACAATAGCAAAGACTTGGAACCAACCCGAATGGCCATCAATGATAGACTGGATAAAGAAAATGTGGCACATACACACCATGGAATACTATGCAGCCATCAAAAAGAATGAGATCACGTCCTTTGCAGGGACATGGATGAAGCTGGAAGCCATCATTCTCAGCAAACTAACACAGGAACAGAAAACCAAACACTGCATGTTCTCACTTATAAGTGGGAGCTGAACAATGAAAACACATGGACACAGGGAAGGGAAAGACACACACTGGAGCCTGTCGGGGATGGGGGGGAAGGGGAGGGAGAACATTAGGACAAATACCTAACGTATGCACGGCTTAAAGCCTCGATGACGAGTTGATAGGTGCAGCAAACCACCATGGCACATGTATACCTATGTAACAAACCTGCACATTCTGTACATGTATCCCAGAACTGAAAGTAAAATAAATAAATAAAAGTTTGCAAAAATACAATGAAAAAAAAAAAAAGAGGTGTTTTCCAGAAAAAAGGTCTAGTTCAGCTAGGAACTCAACCAAGCAGAGAACTGCTTTTCCTTAGGACATAATACCTTTGTGTGCAGCAGACTTGCTTTATGCACACTTCCCATTTGTCACACAAAATATTTAAATGCCATGTAATCAAGGCTCAAAATGGAGTAAAATGAATACTCTTTATAGCTTCATTAAGGACATTAAATGGAACTGGCTTTCCCATGCCCTTCCCCTACAAGTACACTGGTGAAAAATACAGTAACTGCCAATATAGTTTGGTGTCACTGCCTTGAATCACACCAAGGTGCCAGCAGTTTTACCTATGATTTTAAACGTAAATATCACAACAGTGAAAAATGCAAACAAAACTTAGTATTATTGTGAAAACAGTTTTGACCTTGCAGATTCCCTAAAAAGATCTCAGGGACCTCCACAGGTCTACTCAGGTAGGAAATGTGTTAACATGGAGCAACACGGGAGAAGGGACAGGCACCTCTGGGAAGCCTGTGCTTCATGAAACTGTTAGAAGACACTGAGTTACCAGTGGTGGTAGCTCCCTAGGAGCGGTTGTGATGCAGCACAGGAGAGCCACAAAGTGTGGCTTTTTCCTTGGCTTTGCCCAGGAAAGAATTCAAGGGCTAGCTGGTGGCAGGGTAGCCGAAAACAGCTTGATTGAAGTGGCCGTGTTACAGCTCCATGACTGATCCTGCAGAGCAGGGCTACCCCACAGGCAGGGAGTAGTTGCTCAGGGGAGTTCTACGGTCATATTTATACCTATTTTTAATTGCATGCAGATTAAGGGTTAGCTTATGCAGAGTTTTCTAGGAAAAGGGGAGTAACTTCTGGGTCATTGGGTCATTGCTATTCAAAGAGGCAGGAACTCCCGGGTGTTGCCATGGTTATGGTAAACTGACATGGCACATTGGTGGGTATTTCTTATGGAAAGCTGCTTCTGTCTCATCCTTGTTTTAGCCCATCCAGTTACGCCCATTTCTTGACAGGTCCTCTAAGTGGCTCCAAAGGAGAAAGGTGAAAATATGCCATGGGGCCCATTGCTAGGATCTGAGGGATGAGGCTGGGCTGGGAATGGAGGAAGTGAGGAAAGAGGCTGGCCTCCAACAGAACTCAGGCATTTAAGGATATGAGCTGGATGAGCCTAGGCCACAGGAAAAGTATCTTCTTGGGAACAGAGGTGGCAGATCAGGAGCCACAGATCTCCCTGCCACCCCCTAGCTACTGTCCACACCTGTTTCCACCACCTGTAGCCCCTCCTCCGATAGCCACAGCTATAAGTAGAAGAGCTGCGGAACTCACATGTAGGGCTCTGTGGGTTTGGCTCTTAGAGTCAAGATGGTCACTGCCTCCAAGTGGCGGATAAGCAATGCAGGATTGGAGATAAGGGACAGACCATCTAACCACCAGCCTCTATCCCCTAGAGACACCAAGAGGTGGGCAGAGAGCAAGTACTGGCCACAAGCAAAGCCAGAGCAGGCAGAAGTAGTGTATAGAACACCCTTGACATAAGTAACTCCATCTTAGCAAGACTCCACTTTATATTTCAAAAAATTTACATTCCACTTTACATGCCAACAGAGACCCGATGTTCTCCTAACCAAAAAAGACTGTACCCAACCAAATACGGGCATAAACAGGCACACTCCTTCACTATCAGTCGTCACCAGAAGACCCCCATGGCCACAAAAAGAGCAGGACTTCTCCAGATCTAAATGGCCGTCTTAACAGACCTTATCTTGCTGTCGCTCATGATAAACACCCAGCATCTGCTGCCTAAGGCTCTGCCCACATCAAAGACTCTTTCTTGCAAGACACTGAGACCAGGACACTTTGTCTCTCCTGGGACTAGTTTGTTAACCCCTTTTCCTATCTATCTCCTTTGCTCTTGATGTTAAATGTTACCCTGCTTGATGTGGAATGTTTAATCTACAACATTTAACATGTTGACTAAGTATACTATTTTGTATGTTTTGCAATACTGACTTGTGTAGTGGCTGACACCTGTGTGCCCATGGCTCTGACTACCGAGTGAGTGGGTAGTATTAGGAGAACTGCCTCCTTGGGAACTCCATGTAGCTCCTGGCTCTTAAGACGGGAATAGCATCAGTAAAAGTCTGACCTTGCGGAAAGACACAAACGACCTGTTTCTGTCTGACCTTCGTTGCTTGGCTCACGACAGAGAATGCGCCGGGAACCAGGGCACTGCACAGCCAAGAGCGGAAGGGGTGTGGCCAGGCCCCTTCCTTCCTAAGTCCGGGTTTCTCTGGCTCACGAACGACCCCTGGAGGTAGACACCCGACGAAACCGCCCACCGGTCTACCTCTTCAGACACCCTGTGCCCGCCCGGTTGGCCCGCCTTCCGCTTTCGAAAGCAGAGGCAGTTCCGGGGTGGGAACTGCGCGGAGCTTTCTGGGAAATGTAGTCCTTGTCAATATGCTTCTGGGAGTCGTAGTCCCTACCTTTTCTCTCGGCGCACCGCCTTTCCGTTTTCCTGTTGGCGGCTTCTGTTGCTCTGCGGCGTGGGAAAGAGACGTGCGCGCCCTTGCGTGGTCCTGCTTCTACTTGTGGCCTCTCTGGCTTCTGGTCGGGTGGGGAAGGTTTATGGGGTGGAATGTGACAGACAGGCTCGGGCACTTTTGCGTCTGGCAGTTAGGCAGCAGGTGGAAGTTTCCGTGATGGGGATTCAGGGGCAGCGCCAAAGGGCCCCAGAGAACGAGGCATCTAAGGGGGAAGGGGTGTGAGATACGAGCGGACTGAGGGGAGACGCGCCCAAAACCGGGGACCTCACGACCGCAGGGTCGACCTTGAAAGAGCCCTTGACTCATACCGAGGAGATGGGCAGTATCCTCCGACAGTGGAAAGCCGTTGTCCGCTTCAGGGGAGGCGCGCTGTGACCCAAAAGTCATTTTACCATCGTCTCTGTGGCCGCAGTTCAGAAATGTTATGGGGGAGGCCATTGAAGGCTGAGCAGGAGCCCAGGGAGAGGTGATGGGGGCTGATGGTGGGAGTGGCAGCATGGATTCAGTGGATGATGAGGGATCAGAGAGTGGGACGAGTTGAGGATCCCGAGATTTCTGGTGTGGGCTCTAGGCCTGTTTGCAGATACTGTCACCTGGTGGAATTCTTTTCCGTAACTTGTCTTAACTTAATGAGAGGCTTGAAGGTTAAATGGTTACGGATGCACGTGCACATCCATTCACCAAACCATTCAGATGCTCACACTAAACCCAAAGGCCACTCGTTCACATATGCACACAGCTCAGTTATACCTACCCTTGTGAACACACTGGTGTGTAATACAGCCACATAACAATTCATGATCACATACTCGTGGCACCAAACGAAGGGTAAATGTATCCATCTCTACTTAAAAGGTCCTCTGCTATCTTGGGTGAAGTGTGACCTCCACACAAGAAGGACCCAGGTTAACTTCCTCAGTCTTCTCTGGAAGCTTCAAACAGCTCAGCCTTTTTCCTTTCTCTCGGCTACATACACCTCCTCTAAGGCCCTCTAACTCTTCCTAGTCATCTTCCTGCCACCCTGGCTTGATGGGAGGTAGATAAAAATGGGCTTGAATTCAGACAAGGGCTTTGCTTATCTGAAATGTGTTTGCTGAGGATCTTATTCCCAGAGCAGTAGCTCTGAACATATTAATATTTTGTGTGTGCTAAACTCTGTTAAGAATCCAGTGAAAGTTGTGAATCCTCTTCCTGGATAAACACACATCTTTACATCCACACTGTTTTGAAAGCAAAATTGAAACCCATCTGTGGGGTCCTGGTTAAGAACCTCACCAGAAGGAGATCAGAACATCAGTTTCCTGATTGCCCTGTCTTTGCTCATTCAGGCTGCTATAACAAAATACCTTAGACTAGGTAATGTATAAGTAACAGAAATATATTGTTTATAGTTTTGGAGGCTAGGAAGTCCAAGATCAAGGACTGGGCTGGTGAAAGCTTACTCTCTGCTTCAAAGATGGTGCCTTGTAGCTGTGTCCTCACATGGTGGAAGGGCCAAGTTAGCTCCCTTCAACTCCAACTCCTTTTATAAGGCCACTAAGTCCATTCCTGAGGCAGAGCCTTCGTGAATTAATCACTTCCTCAAAGGTCCCATCTCTTAATACTATCACATTTGGTATTGGGTTCCAATATATGGATTTGGGGAGATCACCAATATTCTGACCATAACACCTTTTCTGCAGTCTTCAAGTGGCTCAAGAGGGGAGAAGAATAGGGTCTCAGTCCCCATGGGAACTGAAGTGTGAGGAAGGGGCAGCCTCTTCTCCCATCCATCTGTAACCCTTAGTTATGGAGCCAGACGTCAGGTATTGTAGGTCTTCAGCTGGGCAGTCGGTCATTCAGCTGGTTAAAGAGTCAGTCATGCAGTCAGTTTAAGCTTGTCAGGTGTTCAGTTACCTACGGTTAGTACATCAGTAAGAAATTCAGTAGGTGGCCAGGCGCGGTGGCTCATGCCTGTAATCCCAGCACTTTGGAGGCCGAGGTGGGCAGATCACGAGGTCAGGAGATCGAGACCAGCCTGGCTAACAAAGTGAAACCCCATCTCTACTAAAAAATACAAAACATTAGCCGGGCATGGTGGCAGGCTCCTGTAGGCCCAGCTACTCGGGAGGCTGAGGCAGGAGAATGGTGTGAACCTGGGAGGCGGCACTTGCAGTGAGTCGAGATCGTGCCACTGCACTCCAGCCTAGGTGACAGAGTGAGACTCCATCTCAAAAAACAAGGAAAACCAAAAACAACAAAAAAAAAGAAATCCATTAGGTCAATCAAGTGACTTTTGTGTTTAGATGTTTAATCAACCAGCCAGTCAATTACTCAGGATTAATTTTTAGGATAGACAGTGGTCCATCAGGATCCATCAGTCAGAAAGTCAATTTAATGGTCAGTCTGTCAATCAGGGTGCTAGATGTTTACAATGCGAAACACCTGGCTTATCAGTGGAACAAATGGGCAGCTGGGGTGAGGCCATCTGGACTCAGAGCGTGTCTCCACTTGCTACAGCTTGACGATAATGTACACAGGTGGGGAGAAGATTTGACTCCTCCTGGGCCTCCAGAGGGAGCTTCAGTTTGCTGGGAAAGAGGCCTCACCTGGTGTAGTTGATAGGGAAAGAGGAAAAGCCGCAAAACATGGGCCAGGCGGAGTTGCCACCAGAGGGTGGTGTGGCATTCCTTCACATCCCTACCCTGCACACTCCATGGACTCAACTTTAGGCTTGAAGGAGCCTGTTTCTGGCAGGCTTTTGAGCAAAGGCCCCTGGAAGGACTTCCCCCTCCTAGGGAGTACCTGAGACATGCTTGGCTCTGAGCTGGGAGGAAGCCAACCAGCCAGCCACCAGGAGAAGGACTTGCCTTCCCTGGTTGTCAGGGGCATGCCAGCCAAAGCACCAGGCAATGGGGGAGGAGAGGGAAACTGGGGTGGGGATGCTGGGTTATGGGGAAATGAACACTGTACCTGCCTGCCCAGGAGCAAGGCGGGGAGCAGCTTCCTAAAGCTGAGGCACTGAGGGCAGGATCTCTGGTTTGTGGGGATCTACACCATATCCAGGGCTACTTCTCGTTCAGCTTCTCCAGGGGCCACACTTGGAGCCTCCAGACTCCCATTCTTTTGCTGAACTCTGTGGTCAGCAGCTTCCTCTCAAATGAACAGCAAGTCCAACTAAAGCAGGAAGGATGGAAGTTAGACATAGATAATGAAGAAACAAGGGGAAAGGATGAGCCCTCTTGGGGAATAGTGGAGATGTTTATTTAAGGTTCCAAATACAGTGTTGGGCACGAAGGCAGGACTCAGTAAATTTGAGTCCCCCTAAGGGAGGTGCATGTGGCCAAGGCGTTGTAGCTCCTCCTTATGCATAAAGCATGATTTGATGCCTCCAGGCAGGCTTCTTGGCTTTAAAAAGTGGGCAGGGCAATGTGGGCAGGGCATTGTGGATGGGAGCTACAGCTGAACGTTATCTGGATTTATCTTTTGCTGCAAGCAGGCTGGTGTTGCCATTGGAAGATTGTGTGAAAACTGACAGCAAGCATGTGATTTGTGATCGCTGTGTGTGTCCCTGCACCCTGGTATACTTATGTGATGAGTGTAACAATGGCTCTTACCAGGGGCACTGTGAGATCTGTGGAGGCTGTGGGAGTCTCTGATGCCTATTATTGCAAGGAGTGCACCAGCCAGGAGAAGGATAGAGATGGCTGCCCAAAGATTGTCAGCTTAGGGAGCTCTGAGACAGACCTCTTTCATGAACGTCAAAAATACAGCATCAGGAAGAGGTGATTGGTGGGTGGCCCCTTCCTCCCCTGCATCAAGCTGCAGCAGCTGCCAGAAATGATGCCTACCACTACCAGCAGAAAGGGAGCGGAGCCCGGGTATTGCCGGAAGTGCCTGCTGGTGTACTGGCACCCTGCCACCTCTCCCTCCCCCTTCGTGCAGATGTGTGATAGGGATGGAAAAGGATTCTTTACAGAACACCCTGGCAGACTGAATCATGGAAGAATTGATAGATTAGTTACTGTTTTTTCTTGAATTTGAGAAGCAAGGTTCTGTCCTGCATATGGATATGTCCTCCCTACCCGGAGAGCTTCTAAAAAGGAGTCATGGTTCAGTCTTCTGCTTGAGGAGGTGATTGTGAAGCTGCACGCAGTGAAAGACCGTCCTTGAGGAGACTTCGCATGGCAGGAAGTTATCAGAACAAGAAATGCGGGCCTTTCATCTTTCACATTTAAAAAAAATGTGGGCAGGGCTGTCATTCTGGTTCCAACTGGTTTTGGTGTCTCAGAGCAATGGAGAGAGTCATTTGTGAGAAATAATGACTTGTGCCAGGTGGAGATGGTCCATGTGTCTGGAGCTTCATGTACACTCTGCGGGAGCCATCATCCCTGGTTTAGGGATTGTAGGAGCCTAGGTACCTTGCCCGAGGCTCCACACCTGCGAAGTGGTGGAGAACTATATTTGAGCTCAGTCTGTATGGTTCCAAAGCTCTTTTTCTAGGTGATCACACTCGAGACCACAGATGCGGAAGGGGAGGAGAGCAGAGGACTGAGAAATCACTGGCTTCTGAAGTGCTCTGGAAGCGACTGTCCTCTCAGAGATCCTGTCAGTCTCACACCCCATACCATGATGCCAAGACTCTTTTTCTATCTTCCAGACATGCAGAAAATCCATCAACAACTGCAGTCCATGTACACACCCTTCATCCTTATACTTATTACAAGTAAGAAAGCTGGAGACGTAGGTGGGAACCAGACCCTGGAGGGCCTCATGGGTTACCTTAGGGAGCCTGGATTTTATTTGGAAGGCTGTGGAGGGCCAAGGAAGGGTTTTTAATTTGATTTATGCTGTCATGAATGTACAATCCATATATGCCGGAGCGAAATATTTAGTATGTATTGGTAAGCCATCACACATGCTTTCTGTAGACCCCTGTGAGGAATGTTTAATATAATGATATAATGACTATGAGTAAGGGCTTGAGTCAGATTGGTTTGCCTCCCAGTTCTGCCACTTCCTGACTGAGAGGCCTTGGCAAGTGACCTCTACTCTTAGTGTCTTTCCCTGTCTTAAAAATGGGGATGATAGGCTGGGCAGGGTGGCTCATGCCTGTAATACCAGCACTGTGGGAGGCTGAGGCAGGCAGATTGCTTGAGTCCAGGAGTTTGAGACCAACCTGAGCAACACAGCAAGACCCCATCTCATATATATATATATATATATATATATACACACACACACACACACACACACACACACACACACATATATATATATATATGAAAATTAGCTGAGTGTGGTGGCTCGTGCCTGCAATCCCAGCTACTCGGGAGGCTGAGGTGGGAGGATTGCTTGAGCCCAGGAGCTTGAGGCTGCAGTGAGCTATTACTGCCACTGTACTTCTGCCTGGATGACAAGGGTGAGAACTTGTCTCAAAAAAAAAAAAAAAAAAAAGGGATGATAATCTCTAAGTCACAGGTTACTGTGAGATGAAACAAAGCTCTACATAAAAAGCACACTGCATGTCTTGGGCACTGAAATGCTCAACAAGTGCTGGCCCATCCTGCACATAAAATGCGTCTCGTGCTCCGCTTCCAACCCTCTTAGTCTTTTTCCAGTCACTGATTTCTCTCTTTTTTGCCTTAAATAACAGACATTTATTCTCACAGGTCTGGAGGCTGAGAAGTCCAAGGTCAGGGAGACAGCACTTTCAATTGCTAGTAAGGGCTGTCTTCCTGGCTTGCAGATAGCCACCTTCTTACTGTGTCCACACATGGGGGTGGGGGGGGGGAGAGAGAGAGAGAGAGATTCTCTTGCTTCCTGCCCTAGGGTTTCTCTGATGCTATGGTGTACAGGGCAGTACGTGGTGTACAGGGCACCCTCCTGCTGGGCAGTAGTGCACGTGCAATTCAGCAGAGCAGGGAAGGCAGCTGTAGATGGGAGCCAATGGATAAATGTTTCCCACAAGTGAACACTTCTGAGATGTATTTCCCAAGCCTTCTTAGGAGGTCCTCTGGGATAGAGGACCAGTTACCTCCTTACGCATCCTTACATTGGCTTTCCCTCCTTCCCCTTCTGTCCCCTCTATCTTTCACTCCTGCCTCTTTGGGACCACATCCCCTAACAAACTTAACAAACTACCTACATTTAAGCTTTTTTTTTTTCCTCACGGTCTGCTTCAAGGGAGCCCAGGCTGAGACAATCTGTTATAAGAAGATTCTATTTTCTTGGAAAAGCTACATTAGGAAAAAATGGGAAAAGAAACAAAAGGAGCTAGAAATATAAATATCCATAACAGAGATGCGAGAAGGGGATCATCCCCCTGAGCAGAGTAGACTCTTGACTGGTCATAATGGAATAGGGGGTGCAGGGAGAGGTACCAAGCTAGAGGGACCTGGAAGAGCTTTATAGTCTAGGATAATTCACATTCCAGTCCTGAGTTGGCCGCTTACTACTGACTGTGCGATCTTACATACATGACTACCTCTGAGCTTCAGAGCTCAGAGCTGTCCTTACTAGGGAAATGGGGATAATAAATGCTTTCTTCAGGTGCTCGCTCATACTGTGAGATGCACAGACTACGTTAGTTGGATGCTCAGCCTAGTGTCCAGCCCATGGTACATGTTTAACAAATGGTAAGTCTTGGTGTCACAGCCCTCTGTAATTAGCTTTGGATTGTCTGAAATCAAATTTTTCCTACTGCTTCATATGTGCATACTTAGCTTCTGTAATAAAATGGTAAGCCTCTCGAAGGCAGTGATAGAAGATCTATTGGTCATCAATAGACACTTATCCCTTTTCTAGAAATAAGTCCAGCTTTCCTGCCCATGCTAGCAGAGATCTTAGCCTCTAGGATTTGCTTGCCTTCCATTCAGGTCAGTTCCCAGGAGGCAGATTCTGAGACAGATGTGGGTGCAGGGGGTTGCTGGGGAGTGCTCTCAACGCTGTGAAGGATGCTGGATGAGACAGAAGTTGGGCTGTGTTGCAATCTTAAGGCCTTGGCTGACCCCAAAGGAGCTGTGAAGCTGGGATGGCTCCTCAGGTTGTCCCTGGGCCTTCCAATCCCTATTCTGACCAATCATTGGATGTGGCTGCCCTGGGAAGGATCATGTCCTTTAGCAGATGGCTCTCTGCTCCAGAGCAGTGCCCTGAAAGCACTGACAGCTCAGCACCACCAGCAACTGGGGGAAGAAGTCCTAAAGTGGGGGATCTGGGTGGCGCAGCATCCACACCTTTGGTGTAAAGGTGGCTTTGGAGAGTGTGGTAGTCACTGCTAGTTCTCTACCCAATACCACCTTCCCTTTTTCCTCAAGTAAAAGGAGGCTGAGCTTGTTTGGGACAGCATTGTGCCCAATAAAGATCCTCACTTCCCTAGACTCCTTTACAGTGGAGGAAGCCAAGGGGCCCCACTCTGGCCAGTGAGAGGTGAACGGGAGTCTGGGTTCCTGATGACATCATGGTACCACGGGCGAGAGTGAAAGGCTTTATTGCTTAGG
Source organism: Colobus angolensis palliatus (assembly GCF_000951035.1). Taxonomy (NCBI): domain Eukaryota; kingdom Metazoa; phylum Chordata; class Mammalia; order Primates; family Cercopithecidae; genus Colobus; species Colobus angolensis. The sequence goes on from NW_012118043.1 coordinate 5,502,421, forward strand.
CCACTGTCATCAGGTTTCGGTAGCACGGAACCAAAGGCAGTCCTAAATGGTTCAGGAAGCATTATCATATACCCTGCTTAAGAGCATGGTCCTGCGTGTGAAATGGGCACAGCGGGAGTCCCAGCTCTGCTGCACACCAGCAGCTATGTGGAGCCTCAGACGAACTACTCCTGTGGTTCTCTTTTCTGTAAAAGTGGGAATGACAGTAGTTTCTCACTACTGTCTCAACATAGAACACCAGGGTAACCAAATTGTTCCAGTTTGCCTGGGACTTTCCTGTTTTTTAAGCACTGAAAGCCCCTCATCCTGGGAAACTACTCAGTGCCAGGCAAACCTGGACAGCTGCTCAACCTATTAAAACACCCTCAAACTACCCTGCTTCCTTTACAGATGGAAGACTGAAAAATTGTGTTGATGCTGCCCCCTAGTGGTTGAATGTAATGTAACTGCTGCAAAGATACATTTTACATTGTAAGTTTTCTTAAGAATAGCAAGCCACAGATGGTTAGAGACAGAGTTGGAATGTTCCCCTAACCGTTTAGATTTAAATGTAGAACTGCTTTAACCCCATTATATTATTCATCGATATTTGCCAGCAAATATAGTATCTGGTAGGACTACTGTGAAGATTAATGAAATGGTGTAAATGTTCCCATGGTATCTCATATAGTGGTTTTTGTTTTGTTTTGTTGTTTTGTTTTGTTTTGAGACAGGGTCTTACTCTGTCACCCACATGGAGTGCAGTGGCACAATCACGGCTCAATGCAGCCTCAACCGCCGTGGGTTTAAACAATCCTTCCATCTTAGCCTCCCAAGGAGCTGGGACCACAGGCATGTGCCACCACTCCCAGCTAATTTTTTAAATTTTTTGTAGAGATAGGGTCTCCCTATGTCACCCAGGCTCATCTCAAATTCCTGGGCTCAAGCAGTCCTCCCGCCTCGGCCTGTCAATGTGCTGGGGTGACAGGCATGAGCCACCGTGCCCAGCTGTTAAGTGCTCTTCAGTTCACTGGTATCGTGTGAACGTGAGTTAGACTCAGCTCCGACTCTTCCTTTGAAAAAGTGACTTCAACCCCTGCCGGAACCCCGCAGCCGCCGCCTGTTTTCCTCATTCACATTAGGGAACTAGGACTTTCCTCAGAATGTTGTGAAGATTGATGAAGAAACACTTGTGGAACCCATGTAGTTGGCACTACATGGCAACTTTACTGCTGACAAAGTTGTCCCAAAGGCAGGCCTCAGGCCATCCCTCTGCTGAGGGGCTCTGTAGCTCTCAGGAGCTGAGCTGGCCCTCAGGGATGCCTTCTCCTCATCAGGGCCAGTCTCCGCTGGCAGTCGGGCTTCAAGAAGGCCTGCCCAGCTGCTCTAATGCGTTCAGCCACTTCCTCTTCAGCAGAAGCTATTACTCATCTGAGCTGGCTGCTGGGCAGGCACAAATACAGGGGGACAACCCAAACATTCAGTTCAGTGGCCTTGGGCAATGGGAGTTAACTGGTGTTTAGGCCAGAGCTCTGTGCTGGCTGCTCTTAAAGCCACAAGTGCAACATAAACGCCAGCTATTTTCTGCTACTTGTGGTTGTGTTTAAACACACAGGGGCACATCCACCCTTGTCCAGGCTGCTAAATCTGTTCAGAAGGCTTCCCAGAGATTCAGAGAAATGGAAGCATGTATCTCTGCCTCTCTCTAATCAGTCCTTAAGACTTCTGGGAAAAGGAATCACCTAAATCTTCCAGAAAGTCTAATTCTGCTATGGCTATGAAAACCCTCAAATAGGCTTAATAGCAATATTAGATTAAGTTCCTCAATTTCATTTAAAGCGAAGTTAGAGAAAGAATATACTTACATCAGGCTGGGCACGGTGGTTCATGCATGTAACCCCAGCACTATGGAAGGCAGAGGCGGGTGGGAGTTCAAAACCAGTCTGACCAACATGGAGACACCCTGTCTCTACTAAAAATACAAAATTAGCCGGGCGTGGTGGTGCACACCTGTAATCCCAGCTACTCAGGAAGCTGACACAGGAGAATCACTTGAACCTGGCAGAGGTTACAGTGAGTCGAGATCATGCCACTGCACTCCAGCCTGGGCAACAGAGTGAAACTCCATCTCAAAACAAAAACAAAAACAAAAACAAAACTTACATCAATAAATACCTGAAGCCACAATGAAGTCTCTACTTTGTTCTGTGTAAAGCCTTGTAGTCCTGTTTTTAGTACCTTGGTTTTAAGTTTCATGGATTTTTAATTATTCAGTGGCTACAAAGAGCCATCTACATTTATACACAATCAATCAATCATCTATCATCTTAACATGAAAATATCTTTAAGACATACTGTTAAGGGAAGCAAGTTAGTGAGAAATACTTCTAAGACATACTATTAAAAGATACAAGTTAGTACTTTTTTTTTTTTTTGAGATGGAGTCTCGCTCTGTTGCCCAGGCTGGAGTGCAGTGGCGTGATCTCAGCTCACTGCAAGCTCCGCCTCCCGGGTTCACGCCATTGTCCTGCCTCAGTCTCCCGAGTAACTGGGACTACAGGTGCCTGCCACCACGTCTGGCTAATTTTAGTAGCCACGGGGTTTCACCGTGTTAGCCAGGATGGTCTTGATCTCCTGACCTCGTGATCCACGCCCCTCCTTGGCCTCTCAAAGTGCTGGGAATACAGGTGTGAGCCACCGCGCCTGGCCAATAAAAAATAGTTTTAAAGGAAAAATATTTTTAAGGGAAGCAAGTCATACACACACACATATTATATTTACATATATATAAAATGATCTAGTTCCTATTAAAAACTACATATACTTCTGAATCTGCATGGAACTTTTCCAGAAGAATATCTGTCAGACAGCTCACAATGTTACCTCTGGAGGCAGGATTAGATGAGAACGTCACTTCTGAAGTTGTTTTTCAGTATTGGTTATTTTCTAGTGGGCATGTATCAATCATAAAAACAAGGAAGCTAAATTATGTATGTATACACCCAGGCCTGTCATGAACTAAGTCATTAGACCACTGCCCAGAAACCAAGGCCTATAACTATGTCCACTGATCTCACCTCTGTGCTTAGTGTTTGTAATGGAATGAAGTGTCTCGGAACTTGATAGTGAGGAAGATATTTTAATGCTGTGTGTACCAGTGTCTTAGAAGACAAAACTTTTATCTACACTTCTGATGTTGACTCTTAGCCACAATATTTACTTTTACCAACAGATACTATCAATTGATTTTTAAAAAAATCTTCTGAGTCACTTTTATTTTTAAATCTTCAAGCTGTGTTTAGCAGTTCTAATTCAGATATATTGTGAGTGGGTAGAAAAAAAAACACAGTCTTTGAATACTTGAGAGAGAACACAACTTTCAGCAATAAGTGAAGCAGTTAAAATAAAATTGTAAAATACTGGTTCTCTGCATGACATTTGAATGAAGGGGGAAAAATAAAATACTGGCTCTCACTTGAAAATAACTCGAGTGACTTTACAGGTACAAACCGTGAGTTGTATAGTATAGGTATTTTTCAAAAATTTATTTATAGAAACAGACATATTCAAATGCAACATTGGACAAAAACAAAGAGAAAAAGTTGGAATGCCAATGACGCCAGAGAATCTCACTTACACTTCCCATATCTCTGAATTAGCACCATTAGTTCAGAAATCACAGATGTAATCATAATTGCTTCTAATATATAAAACACCTTATAAAGATCTGTAAACTATCTAATAGCAAAGTTCTTCCAAAAACGTATTTAAAAATCAATCAGAATTTACCATTTGAAACTGATGAAAATGGTTTAAAAACGAACCCAATTCTACGGCTTGTCAAAAGGAATGAGCCATAATTAGCTTTATTGGAAGAAAGTGCCTGAATTCATCTTCTAGCCTCCTTCTAACCACCAAGCAGGTACAGTACACTGAATATTACATCAGGAATAAGAGTCATCTAAAACTGGTCTTAGAAAATATTTTCCTAAACTATAAAAATACTAAATGGCATACAAAAATTTCAGCATATACAGCAAATAGACTACAGCAAATATTTAGAACATACTTAAAACTATCTTGTAACACAATCATCAAGAACATCAAGTATTCTTCTAATCAGTTTTCTATGATTCATTCTAATTCAATGTTTACTTACCCTCAAGTTTTGTTCTAGTGTCAGACACAGACCAAATTCTGTGTTTCTAGCAGAAGTTATTGGAGGAACCATTAAATAATTCTTGGTATTCAACTCGTTCTCAAAGTGCTGGACGTGCAATTGTAGAATAGCCTATTTTTTAGATTAGGGGTTAGCAAACTACAGCCCAGGAGCCAAATCTGGCCACCATCTGTTTTGTCTGGCCTGGGAACCCAGCTACACATATTCCTTTACATACTGTCTGTGGTTGCTTTCCTGCTTCAGGAACAGAGTTGAGTAGTTATGACAGAGACTGTATGTGGCCTTTTGGTCCACGTAGTCTGAAATATTTACAATCTGGCCCTTTACAGAAAAAGTTTGCAACCCCTATTTTAGATAAATCACTTTAAGAAATTCTTAAAAAGGGCAAGGTAAAAATGTCTAAGATTAAAAAATTTTTGGCTGAGGTGTGCTGGTTCCATCACATAGTACCATGGGGCAGGCCAGAAGAGTGCAAACTTGGATTGGTGACTTCGGGTCTTGAACTACATTATTCTGGCATTCTAAGCAAACTCTGGCTGTGACAAATACCTTCTATTCCTCTATGAACTGGCCATTTTGTACCAAGAAATTCACATACCACATTACAGCAACGTGCTTACTGTTCAACCCCAACCATCTGTGGTTCCCACAAACAATATTTAGCCTTTAAAAAGCAATGATCTTCTACCCTTAGCAACAGACAGAACTAGAAGTGGACTTTTCCCAGTGCCCTGTATTGGCACAGATTCTATACCTCTGTACTGCATACCTTTTAGAATCCTTCCCTGTGACATGCATCATAATAATTTGTACTACTGCCACCCAGGGCTACAAACATGTCCCTTTTGACAAAGCGGACCAGGTTTTCAAACGGGCACATGGGCTTGGGAGAACGCTTGTGGTGGTCTTGGCAGAAAGAGGTGTGGAATGTGACATCGACGCCATTGTAAAGAATCCGGACGGAATGTTCATTGGGCTTTTCTCTGTCTTGCCAAAGCTCAAAGATCAACCTGGCTGCAAACCTTGGGAATCTGGCTTCTGAAAGGCCCAAGGCACTGAGAACTGGTGACAGAGTGACATCGTGAGCAGAGTAGAGGGCAAAGAGCTCTTCTTTCCTGCCCTCGGTGGCACGCTGCATCCGGCTGATGGTTTGGTTCAGGATGGGGTGGGCACCCAGGAGAGAATACCCAAGGTACAATTTCTTCTCCCGTCTCTCCCTTTCATCCTCGATCTGATGGGTCTTAATTACCTTGAAGTGCTCCATGTCGACGCAGCCATTTCTGGTACAGGGAAAGCTGACATTGTGGCAGAGGTGGCAGAGCATGGAGTCTATGGGGTTGGCAGCTCGAAGCTGCTTGGTGGGGACATCCACGATCTTGGCCATCTCCCCGTAAGTCTTCTCCAGCTGGCTGTTTTTCAAACGTAGGAGGTACTGACGACGCTGCTCCTTTTCCAGATACTGGTTTCTTACCGGGCAATAGCAGCTTCCAGAGCAGAACAGCGCACTTGGCTGGTGCCTGAAATAAATCTTCTTCCAGTCAAAATCTGGGAGAAAGCCATAAAGCAGGGCCAGCCCACTTTGTAGGGTCCGACTTTTCCCAGTGGTCTCTAAATACAGCTGGTCTGCAGACCAATCATTGGGCAGGAGTTTGTGTTTCTTTAGATAGATGTCCCTCAGCAGCTGGCCGTTCTGCAAATGCTGCACGACTCCTGAAACACAAGCACACAAAGCTTTCCTTACTTCCAGCTGAGCAAAAGAAACAGCAAGGGGAGGTGGAGTCAGTGTCCAGCTCTGGAGTGTTTTAGGGCAGAGTGTAGTGCAAGAGAATGGCATCCAGCCTGTTTCCCCGTGGTGTGGAAGTTACAAGCTCCAGTTCACAACAGCCTGTGAAGGGAGCCTCTTGGGGGTATCCATGAAGGATGAGCAGAGTGGGGCCCTGGCCTTGGGAACCACGGCCTTTGGACCATCTGCCTCGCAGCTGTCCTCCAGACCGGCCTCTTCCCTGGGGAGAGTGTTGTGACTGGTGGGTCTCAGGGTTAGGAGTCGCCCGGCCAGGGGATATCTGTAATTGCATGGGCCTAAGGAGAGGTTTTTCCCTCCTGTCCAGCTTTCCTCCATGTGCAGGGAGTGCTCAGTGAAACCGCTCAGGCGAAGGCTGACCGCAGATTCCCTGCTTGCTGTTGTCTCCGCACTGCTGGAGAGTCCCCTCCATGACCCCACCCTCCCCAGCCTGCCAACCGAATATTCTCTGATAACCTGCTGGGCACGTTCTGCCTGATCCTGAGGGCTTTACAGACTCGTCAACACACATGCACTCTCTGTATGAGATGGAAGAATCTCCTGATACCCAGACAGAATACTTGAAAAAAGCCAAGTGTAGAGCAGTATGTTGATTATGCTCCTTTAAAACGAAAAAGAGGGAAAAATAAGAATGTGTATTTGCAGTTGCCTGAGTTTTGCATAAAGAAACTTCGGAACGTTGTATAAGAAACTAATCTCAATGGTTCCTTGGGGGTGATGGAGGTACGAAAATGAGGTGGATGGAACATGGGTAGAAGCAAGAATTTAAAGTTTACCTCTTAGTACTGTTTTAGTTTTGAACTATCACAGTATAATAAATTAACTTTTAAAACTGGAAAAACCAAAATCACTCCCATTTGAGAATTACTGCTTTAAGCCATTAAGTTTTGTCATCTGTTATGCAGTTACAGTAATAGCTTGTCTTTTCCTGCCCTGGATATCATCCCCACCAATGTCCCCACTTAGGGAATTAACTAGCCCATATAATTAAATCTACACAACATTTATACCTAATACATGCATACATAGCATATAGGAATATTTTTAACATCATTTCACAAAGGTATGAAAAGATGATATGTATATTTGCCTATGTAATCTTTCTTTTCTCACTCAATACCTTGTAGAAATCAAATAAATGAACAATTTTAAAATTTTTTATTGGTTATAAAATAACACATTGACTCAAATCTTATATTGGCTATATAATATTACATAATATATCCTGTAATTCTTCTCTTAATGGATGTGCAAATTATATCCATTATTTTTGTTTCTGTAAACATTAAATAATAAAATATTTCTACTTATATAAAAAAACAAAAAACTGGAAAAACCCTTATCTTTAAGCAGAGAAGGCAACCCAAGACAAAAACAAGCTCACTCTCATCCTGTAGTAGGAGGTAGCAGGACACAATCTGTCATGGGCATGAGTTCTACACACAGGCCCTGAGACCAGTGACACCGTTTATCCAGATGTCCAAGCAGTATGAAAAATCCCACTGCAGAGATGAGACAACTTCAGCTGAAAACTGTGAGACAGAGGGAAATACCTTCCCCCGGGAAAGGCAACAGCTCAGCAAAACCCACAAAGGATGTCTGGGTCCTGCTGTGAATGAAGAGTGCTGAGAGCAGAACTGCCCCAGGAACCCAGGAACTAAAGGCTGGAACAGGCTTTAGCATTTCCAAGACGCTTTGCAAAAAACACGCACACCGTGAGAGACAAACATTAAGATTCTGTGTCTCGCCCTAGTTCACTGCTGGGCCTATTTTATTTGGTTAGGCCACATAAAGTTAGAGTGCTTACTGTGTGCCAGGGCTTTCTCATTTAATCCTCGGAAAAACAGAAACCCAATGAAGAAGGTATATTATTATTATTATCCCCATTTTCCTTATTTTATAGATGAAGAAATGAAGGCCTTGAACCATTCACAGTTAAAAAGTGGCAGAGCTAAAACCCAAGGCCCCATCTGGTCCTAATTTTATGCTCTTAGTCCCTTACATTTTCATGCTGAAATACTAAGTTCTAGCTATTTAGGGCTTCTTATACTTGCCAAACACAGCCTGCATCTTCATGGCTTTGTTCATACTGTTCCCCTTTCTCTCCCTAGAGAAATCCTCCCAGGGCCTGGCTCCAACACCACCTTCTTTGTAGTGCTTTCCTTCATCTTCTCCCTGGTCAAGTTAATAATTCCTTCCTCTTCCCATATGCTGCTGGACCATAACGACATCAACTGCATTTATTGGGAGCCTCTCATATGCCAGCACTGCACTAGGCACTCTACACATGCTACCTCATCGAATTCACCACCAGCCACTGGGAAGACAGGCTCCTCCCCATGCTACAGGTCTGTCTGACTCTAAGGCCTGTGTTTACTCTCTAAGGCCCTGCAGTATCCGGCATTACAGGCAGTTGTCTCCACACGCATTGTGTGCTGCAGCTGCAGGCTCCTTTAGGACAGGCAGGAGGGTCCTATTCATCCTGCTACCCCTCTCACACTCAGCAGCTGCCAAAGCATCTTCAACAGGGTAGGCACTCGTGAGCAATCTTATCTTACATAGTTACTGTGGGCTGCCATAAGTGCACCAGGGACAAAAGCTGTTTACAACAGCCATGCATTTTTTATGATATTTAAAATAGAAATAAAAGTGACCATTAAAAGAGAATGAGGAAACAGGAGCAGACAGTATTACAAAAATGATTTCTAGAGTAATACTAATTTAGAAACAATGACAATGATAGATGAGTGGAGTACAAAGATCTGAATGAATGATTAGGTGTGTGAGGACCAACCCCCCAGCCTCTTCTCAGGTAGCAGCTCCTGGATCCAGAGACTGGCACCCTCACCTCCTGTTCTCTGCACAGTCACCCTGACCTGTTAGCCAGGGCTGATGGATGCTAACCCCTAGGACCTCAAGGATTCTCTCTCTCTCAAGAATTTGGATTTGCAAATTCGTCTGTGTATGTGTGGCTGGGATTGTAATTCTGTTGATAGACACAGCAAAAAATCAGAGAGAGAAGCAGGGACAAGAGAGCTTTTTTATTCCTGGTTCCAGTCTCTAGAGGTCTGATCAAACTCTTGGTCTTGGAGTCTGTGAGTCATTCCTGAATCCTTATAATAAATTTCCCTTTTTCGCTTGAAGTGGTTTCTGTTATTTTTAACCAGAGAGTCTAACCAGCAGTTCTCAGCAAGAGTGCTACGGCCTTCAGACAGGGCTAGGGGGTGGAGTTATCACAATAATATGGGGAAGGGCATTCTTGGCACCTGGTGGGTGGGGGCTGGGGGCTAGAGAGTCTCCAGAAAGGACACGTGTCTCTGTCCCACAAAACTTTTGAATGCAGCACAAGACACTCCATCACGTACAAAACATATTTGAGTACTTTAGCCTGTAGAATCTAATTCTGCTTTTTTGTGTCTGGAACACAAAACCATTTTTGAATAATATTAACGTTGGCTGAATTTTCCAGAAATACAATATAAACTAAGGAACATCTACACTTTGTTTTGATCAGAATTTCAGAAAAACCATGTCCTAACATGTGGTATTAGAGTCGCCAATACAGCATCCATCAATCATGTGCATTTGTAGCTGTCAGAGTCACATTTATGTACAAGCATTTGAAGATTTCATTCTATTTTCTAGTGTAGCTGTTCTTTAGCATTTATACTGAGACACATATAATTAGGTAATAAATCAGTTTCTTTTTGTTTGTTATAGCTGGGTACCCTGGTATGACTTTTAAATAATTAACTGCATAGAAAGATTTCATTCATTCATTCATTCATTCATTCATTTATTGAGACAGGCCTCATTCTGTCACTCAGGCTGGAGTGCAGTGGCATGATCATGGTTCACTGCAGCCTTGACCTCCCCTGGGCTCAAGTGGTCCTCCCACCTCAGCACCTGAGTAGCTGGGACTACAGGCACGTGCCACCATACTTGGCTAATTTTAAAAAATTGTTTGTAGAGATGGGACTCCACTATGTTGCTCAGGCTGCTCTCAAACCCTTGGGCTCAAACGATTCTCCTGCCTCAGCCTCCCAAAGTGCTGGGATTACAGGAGCGAGGCACCATGCCCGGCTGGTTATATTATATTTAAATTTCACTTCATGATAGTTGAGGGAGATTGCAAAATAGTTAATTGTGTAATCAAAGAGGGTGTTGGATCTGTTAGGATGAAAACCCTTGTTCTAAAGTAATGCATGTGGAACTAATTGCCAAAGGCTTTTGACACAACTCCTTAGCCATGGCTAGTCCTCCAGAGGCTTCAGCTTGCTCCACTCTGTCACCCAATACCATTCCCCTAATAATAACGGCAAAACCTAAGAGGGCCAACTATAGGACATGGACCTTCCCCCCATCCCCGCTGAGGTCCTAAGAGGCTGATGCAACATGAAAATAGAACATGGCCGATGGGTCTTCCCAATTCACCCATAAAGACTGGTGACCAAGTGAAGGTCCTCTGAGGTTCCAGACTGAAGAATCAGAAAACTGAAACCTCTTGAAGGACCACCTGTTCCTCTATTTCCAGCAAAGATGACTCCACAGTTAACTCACCAACCTACCCTGACGGTGAACTGACTGCACATGGTCTGACCAGGACTGCAGAGGGAAAGCTGCACTTCCGTGAGAACTTAGCTCAGCCAAACAAACTCCACGCGCAGGAGAAATGTGCCACGCATTTTCCTCCCTGAGGTCTTGTACGTGAAAACCTATTAGACGTCTTGTTAGAGACATCTGAGAACATGAGATTAGTTAAATAAAGGATCAATTGCCCATCCAGAGTGAAAGAATATGGAGCTATCACAAATGATGTTGTGGATAAACAGTTATTCATAGGGAAATATTATCAAAATGTGTTGAGTGGAAAAGTGGGTTATGAAATAGTGTGTTTAGTAAGATGTGTACGCGCATAAGCACAGGAAGAAGGGTTACTCTTAAGGGTCTATTTCTGTGGTGGAATTACGGTTGCTTACACTTTTTCTTCCTTTTACTTGTCTTTCCTAATTTATCTTCATGAACACGTATTGTTTTTGTAAGAAGGAGAAAGGTTCTATTTAGTTTTGATAACTCTGATGTTTATTTAGAGGCCCTGGTGAACGAGCTCCTCGCAGAGCCAGTCCTTGCTTACCCCTCTGAGCTGCACAGCACCCCGCCCAGGAGAACTGCTCGGAAGGTATGCAAGCAGAAGAGCGGGTGGGGGAACCCCTGAGCACGTGGCTGTCACACATACCTGTCTGGGTGAGCTCTCCCATCTCACACAGCGGGTGATTTGGGTAAAGAGGCAAGGAGTTCAAGGGGCTTTCGAAAGAGGCTCCGGATCCTTTTGACATGTGACTAACGAAAGCTTCCAGTTTTGGGTGATATGGTTTCCTGGAGAGATGATAGAGAGAGTTAGAGGTCAGAGCGCTACAGAGGAGTCCAAACAGTTTCCAGCTTCAGCGAGCCAAATCCCACGTGTGTCGCGGCCTTTTGCACCCACAGTAACAGGTACCGGCTCAATCACTTTGCAATTCCAATTTCATTATTTCTCAACCACTGACACTGACACATGAAATCCCCTCTGTGAGGTCGGCCGGAGTTCCTAACCTCTGCTGAACTCAGTACTGTGGGATTCAGCTTCGCTGTCTACCTTCCGGCTCCCCAGCCTGCACCGTCTTCCAGGCTTGCTCTCTGGGAGGTGCCAACACCCACTCAGCAGTCACGCCTAGACTGGGTGTCGTCCCACTCTCTCCATTCCCTGCCCCTGCACATGTTGTCTGCTCCCCATGTCTTGCAGATTCTTCCTCCTGGTGCTTTTCCATCCCCTTCTCCTTCATACTCACAGCTACTACCTGGGTTCTGGCCTCAGGCAGCTTTTGTCTGGCTGGCAATGGGCTCTTTCTTGGTCTTCTTGCTGATTAAGCATGCCCCTCTAATAATCTTGCCTTCTCCACAGCCAGAAGGATTGATTTAAAAGGTAACTCTGACCAGTCACTACCCTTCTCTATCACCACCTTCTGGAAGGGCCCACACACAGCCTGTCACTCTGTTCTGGCCCCGCCCTGGTACTCACTGGCCCTCTCTACCCTACTACTGTGCTCTGGCCACACCAAGCCAAAGGCCTGCTTTCCTCCAACACACAACGCACCTCATTCTTCAACACTTCCACCACTTTCCACAAGCTATCCCTTCCTCCTAGAAAATCTACCCTATCCTTTACCAAGGTTGCCCATAATCCTTAATTTTTCTGACCTCTGAAAAATCTTCCTTTAGGAAAATTGTTAACTGAGTAAAATAACCAGGATCTCTTACAATTCACTCCACATTTTGGACATACAACCTCTCATTTAATATAGGGTAATAATAAATGTCAGAAAAAGTTTATATATGAGATCGGAGAGTATCTATATTTCTGCCACAAAGTATATGTGGTAAATCTTTCTAGTCATTAATATACAATTACCCTGAATAATGAAATGATCTATGAATATAAACATCTTTTCTTTGAATAATGAAGTAGCCTATGAATGTATATACATTTTCCAGCTGAAGAGAAGTGGACAGATAGAGTAGTTCATGCCTAAATTCTGTAAGAATCAACATGAAAAGAAGCAAAGATAAACAGTTCTTATGGCAAACCCCTGCTGTCTGAAGGCCCAATTACCTTTGAAAGTGCTTTAAAAATGGCTGCCAAAATGAGTTTATTATCTATCAAAAACACAAAGCAAAAAAAAAATCCGTATTTTAAAAAATATGTTTTTAAATTAGAGAATGCTAATCCAGACATGTAGTATAGTCTAATAAATCACCCTGGATGGCTAAAAGGAGTTATGCCTTTCCATAAAAACAGGGTATGTTATTTTGCCTGACGCTAAAGCACATAAATGTTTGCAAACTGGGAAATAAAATGTCCAGACTGACAATGAGGCTGCCAAGAGTAATCCACATAACAAAGCGTATCCATCAACAGGAGTCAAATGTTCTGCGCCAGGCCATTATTTCAGGTTGGAGATTTTTTTGAGGATCTAAGAAAGCTCTGCTGCCAATTTTAGAAATGGAATTTCACAACTGGAAGTGTTTGCTGAGATGACCCAGGTTTTCAGGGCATCCGACTGCTTAATTATATCTAATTGTATTCATTCCAATGTTTTTTATTTTTGTTTTGTTTTGTTTTTGTTGTTTGTTTGTTTTTGTTTTTGGCATGCAAAGATGAAGACTCGTGGAAGAAAAACTTCATTTAAAGAATAGCTAACAGGTCGGGCATAGTGGCTCATGCCTGTAATCCCAGCATTTTGGGAGGCTGAGGTGGGAGGATTGCCTGGGGCCAGGAGTTTGAGACATAGTGAGACCATGTCTCTACAAAAAATACAAAAACTAGCCAGGCATGGTGGCTCAGGCCTATAGTCCCAGCCACTCAGGAGGCTAAAGCAGAAGGATCGCATGAGTCCAGGAGGTAGAGGCTGCAGTGAGCTGTGATCATATCACTGTACTCCAGCCTAGGTGACAAAGAGAGATCCTGTCTCATAAAAAAAGAAAAAAAGAAAAAGAAAAAAAAGATTTGACAACAAATGGCTCTATCTTTTTAGTGGAAAGTGGACCAGGTAACTCAAGTCCTGGGCCTGGATCTGACCACCCAGGCCCTGTCTGCCTGGTCCACTGCTCCATCCCTGGAGCCCAGAGGGTGCTTAGCACACAGCAGATGTTCCAAAAATATATGTGAGTGAATTCAACTGTGAAGTGTCCCATCCTTGGATGCTTCATGAAAATAGCAAGCCTTCCATAATCTGTAGAAATGAATACGATAAGTTCCCATACTGTTTGTTAAAATATTCAGATTTTGATGAAAATATAGTCAGCCCTCCATCTCCTCAGATTCTGCATTGGAAGATTCGACTGTGGATCCAAAAATATTTGGAAAAAACCCAATAAGAAATAACAATACAACAATAAAAATAATACAAATAAAAAACACAGTATAACAACTATTTACATAGCATTTACGTTGTATTTAGTATTATAAGTAATCTAGAGATGATGTAAAGTACATGGCAGAATGTGCGCAGGTTCTATGTAAATACAACACCATTTTACATAAGGGACTTGAACATCTCAAATTCTGGTATCCAAGGAGCATCCTGGAACCAATCCTCTGTGGATACCAAGGGATGAATGTATAAAAACTAAAGGCTGACCAGGCGCGGTGGCTCAAGCCTGTAATCCCAGCACTTTGGGAGGCCGAGACGGGCGGATCACAAGGTCAGGAGATCGAGACCATCCTGGCTAACACGGTGAAACTCCGTCTCTACTAAAAAAAAATACAACAAACTAGCCGGCGAGGTGGCGGGCGCCGGTAGTCCCAGCTACTCCGGAGGCTGAGGCAGGAGAATGGCCTGAACCCGGGAGGCGGAGCTTGCAGTGAGCTGAGATCCGGCCACTGCACTCCAGCCTGGGCGACAGAGCCAGACTACGTCTCAAAAAAAAAAAAAAAAAAAAACTAAAGGCTACTGTGGATGAGACTAGTGTACTAGCTGCACACTAAAATCTATTCTCTTCTTAGGAACTTGGTTAGATCCTATTTCTGAGGTCCTGAAATGAGGTAAAGCCACATTCACCAATAGAATGGAAAGATGTATGCCACTTCTGGGTTTAGGCTTTCTGATCATGAGTATGCCCACTTCACATTCTCTTCCTTCCTTCCAGCCATTATTTAGGCATGGCACAACCAGGGTTCAACCATGTAGCCATCCCCAGGGGATGGTAGAAGCAATAACCTGGAAGAAACCTGGGGCGCTGAATGACCAGGTGGAGCTGACTAGCATGATCTGGAACACACATTTCAGACCTTCACATGAGGAAGAACTAAACTTCCTTGTTATTTAAGGTAATGCAGTCATGAGTCCCTGTGCGACAAAATAAGCTTACAAAATAGGGTACCCTGACTAATGCAGACATAATTATATCCATGAAAATAACTTTTTCTTGAGTAAAAACTCATATTATTATGGGCTCATTGAAAATCTTCTTTCATAATGAAAACTGGAAGAATCAAAAGTGTTACTATCTTGAGTCTTCAAGTCACTCACTTTGAAGTCCTTATTTTCACTTTTATATGCATTATTCACATCTATATATGCCACAAAGTTTGAGGCTGAACCCCAAGGCTAATCTACACACCCATGAGAAAATTCATTGTTTATTTAAAACCTCAGCAATGACTGAGTTCTGCACAGAATGTTAAGGCAAGCAGAGGAGGCAGACGACCAGTGACACTGTTACCAGAAAACACAATCCAAAAGAGCATACCTAGCTGGAAACTGGAATCACACTAGATTTTTAAAATTCATGCCAATTAAAGAATTTATCATCTTACATATTAATAACATGAGGTTATGAAAAGATAAGCCCAATGTACTTTTCTTAGTCTTTAGCTTTCTGGACCTTTTGGCCTCACTTGATGTGATGCATTGCCCTGCTTTCCTCAGCTCTCATAACATTGCTCTCCTGACTTTTCCCTGTTTGCAACATCCCTAGCCCCTCTTGAAATCCTTTTTTCTCTCTGAGTACCACATGCTGGTGTTTCCCAGGACTCTGGTTTTGGCCCATCCCTCACTTCTCAGGTTCTGTCTGTAATATAAGCCCACAGCTTCAAATGCCATCAGCATGCTGAAGATTCTCAACTAAACCTCTCTCTTCCAGCAAACCATTGCCCCTGAGCTGCAAAATTATATAGGCTAGGCTGGCTCACACCTGTAATCCTAGCACTTTGGAAGGCCAAGGAGGGTGGATCATGAGGTCAAGAGATTGAGACCATCCTGGCCAACATGGTGAAACCCTGTCTCTACTTAAAAAAAAAAAAAAAAAACAAAAATTAGCTGGGCGTGGTGGCGGGCGCCTGTAATCCCAGCTACTCAGGAGGCTGAGGCAGGAGAATCGCTTGAACCTGGGAGGCAGAGGTTGCAGCGAGCCAAGACAACCCCATTGCACTCCAGCCCAGTGACAGAGCAAGACTCTGTCTCAAAAAAAAAAGAAAAAAAAATTATACAGCCTACTACTGACTAGAAACTGTCTCTTGAATGTTTCATGACAGCTCAAATGTAGCACCAATGCCTGTACCAACTTCCCCCCATACCTCCCTCCTGTGTTCTCTAACTCCAGGGAGGGGTACCACCACCAGCCAGACACCCAGTCAGAAACCTGGGCCCCATCCTGCCTGTCTTTCATATCCATGTTCAACCTGCCACCAAGTCCTATTGATCCCACCTTGTAACCTTCTCTAAGACCCATCTACTCTCTCCATCTCTGCTGCCACTTTCTGAGTTTCAGCTGCCATCATTTATCCATTCAACGAACATTTAATCACACCCCACCACTCATTTGCCAGTCACTGTCCTAGGCACTTGGGATGCAGGAGCAGTGAACAAAAACAAATAAAAATATCTGCCCTCAGGGAGGTTATATTCTAGCCTGGGGAAACAGACAATGCACAATGAACAGTGTGTGTGTGTGTGTGTGTGTGTGTGTGTGTTTGTCTGAGTTAGAAAGTAACAGATGCTATGGTAAAGAGAAGAGCAGGCTAAGGGGGTTGTGGGAGACCAGGGCGGAAGGAAGAGCACCTTGTCATTTTAACTGGAGTGTTCTGAGTAGGTTTTATTGAGAAGGTGACATTTGAGCAAAGACTTAAAGGAGGTAAGAGGACTAGTCACAAAGCTATCTGTGGGAAGAGGCTTCCAGAGACAGAAACCAGTCTATGCAAAGGCCCTGAGGCAGCATACGGTGCCTGAATGTGCAAAGAAGAGCTAGGAGCATCATGGCTGAAGCAGAGTGAGCAAGCACGAGAGAGCGGAGGGCAAGGTCAGGCGGGTAAGGGGTGGAGGAAGGGCACTCAGGCCTTGTGGGGCATTTTAAGGACGTGGATTCTGATTCCGAGTGAAGTCTCTTCTCTGGATCACTATCCTAACAATACCACCACTAGCTGCCACCAGCTTCAAGTTCATCTTCCACACTATGGCTGTCAGAAACCTTCATCTTTTCATCCCTTTCACTCCCCGGCTCTCGCTACCTTCAGGCCTGGACACACTCTCCTGCTGGATATTCAAAGCCTCAGATCACCTCGTTCCCACCCAGTTTTCCACTCCACGCTTGAGCCTGTGAAACTAACTTTCTGCTCAAGCCTGTGAAACTAACTTTGAGGGCCCCAACGTACCACTCTGTCCACCACCTCACACTGCACGTGTTGGTCTCACCGCCCAAGGGGCCATTCAGCAGCAGCTGCTGCCTGACTTACTCCTGCACACCCTTCTGGTCCCTTTCTCTGTGTGGCCTTCCCTGATCTGCCACCCCGTGTCCACCTCCCTGCCCCAGGTTGGGTCAGGCTGCCCCTCTTCTGGCTCATGCCCCCTAATATGGCACCCAAATTACTTCCATTTCTACTTCTTGCTCTTCTTCCATTTCTTCCTCTTCTTTCTCTAATGCTGCCACCACTGCTGCCACCTGTGCCAGCTACCATTCATGGAGGGCTGCTATGTCCTGGGCACTGGGCCTGTCTCTGCAAAGGTGCTGGGCTCCCTGAGGGCAGGGGCAGCTCCAAGGAGTGGCCTTTCTTCTGCAACCCCTCAGAAGCCCACTCCCTCCCTCACTGTTCCAGCCCAGCCATACCCTGGTCTTATTGTGGCTCACATCTGCCCAGTTCTTCCAGCCTCAGGCCCCCTGCACTTGCTGCTTACTCCATCGGGAACGTTCTGTCCCCTGGACCATCACAGGGCTGGCCCCCTCACTTCACGTAGGTGCCTGCTTATGTACTACCTTCTGGTACCTGGCACATGATAGAAGCATAAAACGAAAATTTGTGCAATAAGTGCTGATCAAAGTGAATGTTTTCTCTTCCTTGGATGTAGAAAAGCATATTTAATTCATATTTATGAATGCAAAAAAGCATTTACTAAATATGGCATATAAATAACTGATAACCTTAATGCTGGCTAAACGTAATACTATGAGGGTTAAAATAGCACCTTCCTCATAAAGCACATGGCATTCACAAAGAGGCAGCTTCTACTACAAAGGCTTTGAGAGTCGCAGGGTGTGTCATCATGGATGGAAACCCTGGGGCAACAAACTTGTGGACTGCCAGCTAGTGTTTGGCTCAGCTCACTGCACCCCGCCTGCTGGCCCCAGTATTCCGTTTCACTAGACTAGAATAATGGGCATGCTCCAGGGCGCACCACCTTTTAGGGGGTCACAACTTTAGTAATTTTTAAAGCTGAAGTAGCACCTGGAAGGACAGCAGGTATCGCTGGTGACCCAGATCCCACAGTCCTGGGTGGGGGAGTCAGCAGCCCAGAGAGGGTCCCCTTCACCAGGGTTTCTGCTCACTCTTCCTCTTAAGTACCTGTTTATAATGATCAGTCAACTATTACTGTTTTTAAAGATTACATTAATTAAATGATATTAAGTAACAAAATATGCATACTCCACTCTCTTTACACAAAGGATTTAAGGTGGCTTCTAAAAATACAGAATCTTCAATAAAATAAAACTAGGCAAAGGAAAATGAGGGCAGAGGCAGCCAGGCCAACTGGTCCCTAGGAACTGAACCTCTCAAATGGGAGCGCCAAAAATGGCCCCATTAGAGGGTCCTGGCATCGCTGTGACAGGGGCCCTGCAAGACAAGCTGCCAAGTGTCACTTTTAAAGAACAGCCCTGGCTGTAGTGAGGTAATCCATGACTCCACCAGGCTCACCCTCCTGGGGCAGGCTGGCACCCCAGAAGCATTCCATCAAAATAACGTCTTCCCCACTTCCCTCATCTCCCGACCTCATTCAGTAAACTCTGCTAGAATGTTATGTGCCTGCAGACACATTTGCTGAGGTCTAGCCCAACATTTTATTGCTAACTATGCTTCTAAATTTAGGGCCATGCCATTTCCATACAATTTCCACTCTCTGTTCAAATATGTTTCATCCTAAGGGCTTTCAACCAAGAACAGGCTGCCTCTACTCCTGTGAAAAATTAGAAGGATAAAATAATTCTTACATTTATATAGCCCGGCAATTGCTAACGTGCATTTGTCTGTGTCATCTCACTTACTCCTTGCCCCAACCTTGCAGGGGGAGCCTTGTGATTCCCCTTTCAGAGGTAGGAGGCTGAGGCTCAGAGGACACTAAGGGGCTTGCCTGCTGCTCTGAATGGAGCAGGTGAGCTGGGGCGGAGGACTGTTAACTCAGTGCTCGCTGTACGGTGTCCCAACTGTTTATTGAAGTGAAAAACATCAGGGTGGGAGGGTGAGCCTCAGACTGGCCTGGGCTCAGTATATCTGCTGTGTTGCTTCAAACAGGTGTCCCTGCCTCTGTGGGCCTCCGTCTTTTCAACTGTATAATGGCACTCACATGGACTGCTCTGAGCCCAGGCTCCTGCAAACAGTATGGTTCACCAAGTATAGGTCACTCACCTATCCTGTCATTCTCCATCCTACAGGATATAACAGATACTTGAAAATGACTTTTAGAAAGAGTGCAATTTACCTGTTAGCCACCAGAGTGCAGTCAATTTCTGGTCGCTTTGTTTTGGGAATGACATACAGTGGGTACCTGTCTCCGTGGCGAATGAACACATGCACTGAGACCAGCTTAAAATGATGCGGGGCATGACCTGTGAGAGAGAAGCACATTGTCTGGTTATCACTCAATAGGTGTCAATCCTTTTAGAAGGGGGCCAAGGGGATGACCTGGCCATGTTCGTGCCGGGAATCTGAGTGGGAGGCAGCAGGGGCCACCATGGGGTTGCAGAGCCACAGTGAACGGGCCTTGGCTGCCATGCCGGATGGGGGCCACTGAACAGTCTTACAAGGCGGGACAGAGGAACGTGAGTAGGCTGATTATGTCCCAGACCTCCTGGAAACCATGGGAGGCCGGTGAAATGCGGGCACAACTACTAATGTGGCCTCACTCACAGGCACAGACCAGGGAGAGATCCACGAAAATACTAGAAACAATGATTTCTGCTTTAAATCTTTCATAAGACAAGGGAGGCCATAAAGAGATCAATAAGGATTCAACACTGTGCTCTGATACACTTTTAGAAAAGCAAAACTTGTAGAAATTGCCTCACTTCTATGGCAAGACACCAGCAGGACATCCTGTGGACATCCTAAGTCCCAAGAGGCTACCCTGAAAAGCAGAGTGTCTCAACGTGCTGCGCTAGTGCCTGCCAAGGCCACCTTTCTACCTTGCTGCTGTCTCACTGAAGATCAAGATGATGGCAAACATTTGTGGTGAGTTGATCGTGAGCCACGTGGTATGTTCAGAGCAGTTACTGAAACCTCCGCAGTCCCAGGCATAAGTCCTGCGAGTTACTCCCATTTTATAGAGGAGAATGCAAGGACCCAGGAACTCATTCAAGGGCACAGCCTGGTGGCAACTGCAGCACTTGGGTCCTGGCCATCTTGCTCCTTACCGCTGTGCAATGCTGCTGGAATAACTAGTCCCCAAAGGGGTGTCTGTCCTGGCGGCACAGTCAGGCCTACCTTCCATGCTGCGCTCAGCCACGCTGGGGATGTTGCAGTACAAAAGAGCTTCGTAAACAGGATCTGTCACAGGGGGCTCCGTCACAGGGTCGGGCATGATTCTCTTTCGACTCTTGCTACTCACTCCATTCTTAGCTGTTGACACCGGGATCAGGTGGACTGAAATGAAGCAAGGCAGGTTGTGATGCATAGTTCCTGGGGCGCCAGGCCAGCTGCATGGCCCGGTGCAGGGCTGGATTTCACTTTGAGGAGCTATTCTTGCACTGAGAATCAGGGTACACTTCAGTGGAGCAGAAGTCAGCTTCCCATTCGAGAAGGGCTTCTGAGCCCCAGTGTGTCCTGCCCCTTCCTCACTGCCACTACCCTCTCCTTGCCATCTACTCAACACCAGGGGGGCCTCCCAAGCAAAGGGGCCTCACTCAGGGCAGTTGGAGGAAGAACTCACACACTAACTTCTTAGGACCTGATTACCTCTTCCTCATGCCCTTCAATTCCAGTAACAACAAGGAGGAAAATCATCATCCCTCATTGAAGACCTGCTAGGTGCCAGATGTGGGTGTCTGACATACCCCATTTATCATCATCTGCTTTATGCTTTGTGGGCCTTCAGAATCGCTCATTTAACCCATGAGAGCACTTTACAGAAGAAAGCCAACGACCAAGGCATGTGTGGTGGTGAAAGCCTGTCTCACGCTCACTCCTTGACTTCAGGCCAGCTTCCCTGCCACTGTCTTGGGGTGGCATGTGTGGGTCCTGCAGTCTGTGTGCTTGTCCATCTACCACCCTCATTCCATTAGTGAGCTGACCCTTCGCCACCACGTGTGGTCAGGCTGGACTGTCAGTCACAGTGTCCCTACCCTCTGGCAGGGGTGGACATGTGACCAGAGTTAATAAGGATAGTAATGGGGCAACTGGACTCCCTTTCCTTGAGAGGGGTGACATATAGACAATAGAAGAGGTGCTCTTTTTCTTTTGGATGCTAATCTGTAAGAATGGAAATGTGGGGCTGCTCAGCCGTCTAACCCTCGTGAACAGCCTCTGTCTCAGTGGTCCCGAATCTCTCCATGCCTAGGGAATGTGTTTGTAGCATCATAGATCCTCTACAACTCCCAACACAGTAATAGTCATACTTTCAGCATCCGCCCATTGAGGGAAATACATGAAAATAAGTGTGCTCATAGATCTATTTAACTTCTAAAAGGTTTATTAATCACCATAATATCTATACATACACACGAACAATAGCTAAAACAGGGACCAACCACCAGCCTAAATCAATGTAAATTCCCTAATTACTTCTACAAATTCTTCTGCATAAATATTTAAAATTTCCCTTTGGCAAACAGATGCCATAAACAAAGATAAAAGACAGGCAACACACGGAGAGAAAAATATTAGCAACTAACCTAACAAATGATTAATATCCAAAGTCCATAAGGGCCCCTACACCTGAAAAATCATTAAAGGATATGAACAGGCCAATTGCAGAAAAATAAATACTAATGGCCAATAAACACATGAAGAGATGCTTAAGATTAGATAAATATAAAACAATGTGGTATTATTTTTCATAATTAAGTTTATTCATGATTAAAGAAACAGAAATCAAACAGTGGGCTATATTAATAATTTTTCCTCATCAAACTGGCAAATCATGTTTTAATGATAACACTCAATATTGGGAAGGGTGTGAGAACCTGACGCTTCCAAACATCTTGGGGGGGGGGTGGAAATTGGCGCCTTTCAGGAGTGTTCGGCAGTAGCCATCAAAATGGAATATGTGTACTATTCCATTTTGTGTACTATTCTGTGCCTTGGAATCCATTCTGTATGTATAAAGATAGCCATGCCCACACACACAAATGTAAACGTATGGCCAAAGAGATTCCCTGCAGTGCTGTTTGTAATAACAAAAAAGGGAAATAACCTAAATATCCATTTCTAGCAGAACAGAATGTTATGTCCCTGCTGTGGAACGTTCTAGCCCAGTTAAAAAGAAGGGAAAAGAATCAAAGATAAATTAAGTGAAGTGAATATACCAAGTCACTGGCTACTGATATAATCTTCTTTGTGTAAAGAAAAAAAAACCATAAATGCATAAATACACAGGGATTGGTTTATTACGTAAATGCACAGAAAAAATGTCTAGAAGGTTACCCATCATAACACAGCAGTGGTTTTCCACTGGGGAAGGATGAAATGGGGCGTGAGAAAGTATTTTTACTTGTTTCATCTATTTGCACACACACATACGTACAGTCAGGAGTTGTGTAACAATGGGGATGCACTGAGAAATGGTCCTTAGGCAATTTTGTCATAGTGTAAACATCATAGAATGCACTTACACAAACCTAGCTGGGAGAGCTTTCTACACACCTAGGCTATTTGGAACAGCCTGCTGCTCCTAGGTTACAAACCTGAACAGCCTGTTACCGCACTGAATGTTGTAGGTAGTTGTAACACAATGGTAAGTACGTGTGTATCCAAACATGTCTCAACATAGAAAGAATACAGTAAAAATATGGTATTATAATATGGCACCACTGTCATATATGTGTTCTGTTGTTGATGGAAGTCATTATGTGGTACATGACTATATATATTTATAGTAAGCACATATTAATGTATTCTATATGTATAGAAATACATATTTCTGTATTTCTATGCTGTCTAGGTATGCATTTTTTTTTTACAGTGAATATATTTCCCATCATTACTTGCGTTACCAAAACAACAATCAGAGAGATACAGAACTGGTGATTCACCCACCCAACATTAGCCCTTTGGTTGCTCCTAGAGCCACTTTCTTTCCAGTAGTTGGAAGGTGCTAGGATGACTAACACAGCCCAGGTGTTCAGAGGGAATTCACTACAAGGAGATTAGCACAAGAGCATGGAGATATAGAAAAGTGCCAAGGCAGTCTCTTAGGGACCTGACCCTTCTAACTGGCTCAGTCCTTGATTCTGCTCTTTTGCGAAATATACCAAGTCCTGGCCCCTTGGCCATGCCTGTGGGCACACTTCCTTACAGTCTGGGCCAGGGAGAGAAGCAGCTAAGGAGACAGGATAATATGAGTGACACAGAAATGGAGGGGTACAGGTGAGGACAGTGGGTGTCCTAGAGTGCCCACAGTTTGCTAGTTCATCTGTAAGCACCCGGGGTGAGGCCTGTTGTGGCTGCCATTTGGGAACCATGGTGGTTGGGTGCAAACGACCCACCCATGACCCAAGGAAGCAGTGGTTTGAAAACCACAAATAAAGACCAGAATGAGACCTTCCGTCCAGAAAGATTTTATCTGCTGCTTCCTCTGGTATCTGGGCCTGTCAACCTCGTCCACTAGTTCAGAATGTGAGATCACCCTGTACTATCTGTGCCTCCCTGAGTCACCAGGACATGGCATCAGTCCACAAGGGGCTCTCCCAATACCAGGCATTCAAAACAGGTCCTGACCCATAGAAGCTGTGAGGAGAAGTCTCCCCAGCTCCATCTTGACCCCAATCCCAACCTGGTTCTCACTGTTCTGAGTTGCTCTGAGTCGCCCCACCCCACAGGATGTTTCTCACCTATGCTCCGCTGTTTGCTGGCAACTCTACCCTCACTCTTTGCTCCTGAAATCTGGCCAACACTGTAACTGGTCCTAGGGATCTCCTCCTCCAGGAAGCCCACCCTGAATCCCCAGACAGTTCTCATATCCCTCTTCTATGAGCCTGCCCAGTTCCTGCTGCCGTCATGGTTCACAGCATAGCATATGCAAGCAGGGGTGTCCCAGTTTGTCACCCTGCCATCAAGGGCTGGGACTGTGCCTCTTTCACATTTATGTCCCCTGCTGACTGACAGAGGATAGGTCTTCCAAATATACCTGCTGAACTGGGCCAGACGCCGCGCTCCATGCTTTTGAGGAAATATCTCATGAACTCCTCATGTGGAGCACCGAGGGTTGCTGAGCCAGTCTGGGGTGAGGGGCATCCAAGACAGGTTTCCCAGAAGAGACACCTAGCTGGTCCTGAAAGGCTGATGAAGCTGGCTGTGTGGAGGGGAAGAGGAGAGGAGCAGAGGGGAGGCTGTGAAGCACAGCCAAACATGGCAGATGAGGGTCAGCAAGCTGGCTCAGGATATGCCTTCGGTCCCGTAAGGCCTGGTCAGGATGGCCTCACCAGGGTCGATGTACAGGCTGGGCTCCAGAAGGAAGGCTGGGAAGGGGCCTGGAGGAGCAGACCCCAGGCTGCAGGCCGCCTCTGCCCTGGTGTGGTGCTACTCACCACATCAGCTCTTGAGGCTTGCCCTGATCATCTAGATAAAGGGAGCTGAGGGACAGACCCAGGGGCTGGGGTAGACACTGCTCCAGGACACTGCTCCTCCCAGCAGACTTCGCCCAGGCCCCCCGTGCCTCTAGCTGTCCTGTGGGACAATTAGAAACTCTGTTGACCTCAAGCAGATGACAGCAGCTCAGATGTCACAGGGCAAGAGAAAGAGGCTGTGGGGGCGTCAGAAAGAACAGTGGGCAGATAAATAGATGGCAGGATAACGAGTTTCTTTATGTAGGTGGGAAAACGCATGAATCTAAATGAGTGCCCTGGGGCCCCTGTGCCACCAGGACCAATATGAATAACATGATATGAGATATCTTTTACTGATGATTAACTCTGTACCAATAGGCAAGCAATTTCTCTGTGGTGTGATTACCAAGTAGGAGGGCACATTTCCATAAGTTACCTTTGGAAATGAGCCTCTCTTTTATGGTGGCATTCTCTGCTCATCTCATCTACGATCACTTTCCTCCTGTCCACACATCTATAACCCTCGTGTGTAAAGATGCCGATAAGGTCGCAATTTCAAAGAAATGGCAGAGAACATGACCTCTAAAGCATCTCCTTGGGACCCTCCCTCTCAAAAGCAACCAACAAATTTCTTAGAATCATGAGTAAAACAACCAGATGCTATCCTATGCAGGCTCCCTTCCCACTACCCTTCCCCACCCCATCTCCCAAATGCACAGTGGATGACTCCGTGTGTATTACCAGTAAACAGTCCCATAGCTATAGCTAGGATGCAAGCCAAACTGATCCTCTCTCTGCTTTTCCCAGCTTTGGATCTCAACCTAGAGTTATATCTATCAGCCAGACAGTAGACCTCAGGCAGAGGCAGGTCAAGGGAGTTACCCAAAGTCCCTCAGCCTGTAAGCCCAGGCCTGCTCACCCACTAAGCTTGGTATTCATGCATTTGTCCATCCGGCCATCCAACATGCATGCAGCACATGCTGGGGATTCTTCAGAGAATAAAATGAACAAGGTCTCTGCCCTCACCGGGTTTACAATCCAGTTGTGGGGGACAGTCAGACATTAAATAAGAAAAGCGGGGGAGAAAGCACATGGACCATAAGCAGAAAATAGCCTTCTCAGTCACCGGGCCCCCTGCACTCCCTGGTTGCCAGTTGGGGCGTGCAGGTATGGAAATGATGCAGTGAAGATATGGATACAAAGGAAATATTGGGAAGTTACCAGAGATGATGCCTAATACTGGGTGTCAACTTGATTGGGTTGAAGAACACAAAGTATTACTCCTTGGTGTGCCTGTGAGGGTGTTGCCAAAGGAGATTAACGTTTGAGTCAGTGGGCTGGGGAAGGCAGACCCACCCTTCATCTGGGTGGGCACAGTCTAACCAGCTGCCAATGCAGCTGGAATATAAGCAGGCAGAAAAATATGAATAGAGAGGCTGGCCTAGCCTCCCAACCTACATCTTTCTCCCGTGCTGGATGCATCCTGCCCTTGAACATCAGACTCTAAGTTCTTCAGTTTTGGAACCCGGACTGGCTCTCCTTGCTCCCCAGCCTGCAGATGGCCTATTGTGGGACCTTGTGATCATGTGAGTTAATACTTAATAAACTCCCACATATATATATATGTATATATATCCCTCTAGAGAGCCCATGAGTTCTGTCCCTCTAGAGAGCCCAGGAATGGTCAATAACAGCTTTAAGCAAAACATGACCTAATCAATTAGACTTTGGTTAGTAGCCAACACTAGAAACTTGTCTAGAGACATGTTTCATCTAACGATGATTTGCTCATTTTGATTTTTGTTTATTCCATTGATGGTCCCCATGGAATAGAAAAAAGGAGGGAAGAGGTCAGGGTCAGAGTCAGATCATAAGAGCACAGGTTGCTAGGCCACAAGCCCCTGTCTGGCCTTTGAACCTCAGGGCACCTTAGTTATCCCTGAAACTCAACAACCCATAGGGGCAGCAGATAAAGTGACAGCCAAGCATCTGCTGCCAGCTCATTATCTGGGAGTCACTTTGACTTGCACAAGGACACACCAGTTTCTTTCCCATAGGGTGTCAAGCCAACCTCCCTGATCTCCAGGTCACCTCCCTATACCAAGGTCCTAGGATAGGGCCGAGGACAGAAATCTACCTGCATACGTGGCCTTCTTCGTGCCTTAGGAAACTGCTGTATGCAAGCTCCTCACAGGTGCCTTGAAACTGACTTTAATGGAGCACAAGGAAGGGCCCCATCCCTAGGTCAGCTCATCTCTTCCCACTTCCTTCTGTGGAGACAGACCCATCCTCCTTTGGGAGCAGCTCCTCTTCTCATGCCAACCCCATGGCCCGGTAGGGGGTGTCATGCTGCTCCTCCAGGACCATGTCTCCACCGTGCTAATTACCCCAGGGATGGGGACCTGACTCTAGGCAGCTGTGCCAATAAGGGACCTTTCCAGGAAAGACAGGCTGTCCCATGTGGAAGACACTTCTGCAGTGGCACTCAGATGGCTTCCAAACCCCTCCCTCCTGCCATCCCCATGCTGCGTGACAGCCAAATCACCTGATTACACAGACACCTGGCAGATTACAGCTGGGTATCAGGGACCCAGCGTTTCCCGGGAAAT
The DNA here is from genome assembly GCF_000951035.1 of Colobus angolensis palliatus. Lineage (NCBI taxonomy): Eukaryota > Metazoa > Chordata > Mammalia > Primates > Cercopithecidae > Colobus > Colobus angolensis. The sequence goes on from NW_012118043.1 coordinate 5,529,773, forward strand.
GTGAGCATGATGAGGCTAAAGTGTTGGCTCAGCTCTGTCTCCATTGCTGTGGGCTCACCTGCCACACAAGTCACCCCACTGACTACACCAGCAAAGACCCTCTTGGGGCCAAGGTCCAGCTCCACCATCTGTTTTCTATCTTCCTAGCTCCAGGGTCTGCCTTGTCCTTTTTGGGACTTCAGCACTGGGCTAGTCACTTCCTTAGGGGATTATAGTCACTTTTTCCTTGGAACTCCACTGAAGTCCGTCCTCAGTTGCCCCTGCTACCATGGTTCTGAATGCAGGGAGGTAGCCTGGGGCTGGGGGCTGCAAATGAGCTATAGTATTACAAAGATGTGAGTTCATGCCCTGGCTCTGTTACCTCCTAGCTGTGTGACCTGGGGCAAGTATCCCCGCTCTCTGTGCCTCATTTCTTTCATCTATCAAATGAAGGTGATGATACCTACAGATCAGGGTGGTAACAATGATGAGATACCACCTGTGAATGGATTCTGGTAAGGAATCAATAAATGCTATTTTCAATTTTAAAAAAAGTGAGCGGGACATAGTGGTGCATGCCTAGAGTTCCAGCTACTCGGGGGACTGAGGCAAGAGGATCGCTTGAGCTCAGGAATTTGGGGCTGTAGAGCCGCCTGATGACACTACTGCATTCCAGCCTGGGTGACAGAGTGAGACCCCATCTTATAAATGAATGAATGAATGAATGAATGAATGCTATTTTCTACATCCATCCCCTGGATGTGATTATTCCTGTTTCTTGCAGGCTCTTAAAAGGCACTCCCTTCAACTTGGGATCTGAAAGGGATATTAAACCCGTGTGTCCACCCCTTCACAAAAGCACAACCAGCCAACCTCCCTTCTCCTCTCAGCCACTCCAGTTTTAGCAGCTTTTCTGGCTCCCTTAAATACATTCAGCTTATCTGAGATAGTGCCTTCTCATAAGCTAAAACACCCCCAGTCCTGCCACCTAATTCCTCCAGTTTCCTCTCCCAGATAAACCGAAAGTCTCTTGAATTCTCTCTCTCCTTCACTGGTCTGCCAAGGAATAATGACTCGCTCTGTCAATTCCCACAATTCCCTTAGTGCTTCTCAACCCACTAAATTATCTTAAATGTCCACCCTGTCTCTAACCTGTACTGAATTTTAAAAGTGCATTGTAACTGTCAAATGAAAACCAGAACCACAACGAAGAGCCCACAGTTGTTATCTGCCTCTCATCATCTGCTTTTAAAGGCCGGAGTGGGAATCATGCTATACAGGTGAAATGGGAGAAGTCAAGCCCATATTTGTAGACTTTGAGACACTTGGTTTTACATAAACGAGATTGATCAGTTGATTCCGCTTGTCCCATTTTGTTCTAGCCACTTTGAGCCGCAATACACCAACCTTTCTTGTTTTCCTCATTCTTAATGTTGCCTCATGGTAAACCACATTAGGTAAGAATTTATTAAGTGCTTCTGATATGCCTGGTAGCATTCAGGGAGCCGAAGAACTCAGCAGAATTCAGGGCTGGGCATATCCTATCAGCCTGGAGCTCTGCTCCCTGGGCTATTTGCAAGCTCTATCTCCTCCCTCCCTGACCCTTTCCTCTGACATTTGCCTCCAGGACCTAAGTCCACCCATTGCTAGGGCATAGGGGGCCACCCCGTGGCCTTGGCTTGAGCCCCAGTTGCAGCCTCTCAGAGGGTTCGGGAAACCCCACACTATTCTGGGGGCTGCTGGTAACTGGCCTTACCCTAACAGGGCCATTGGATTAGATGATGCCAAAACCAGACTCCAAATCAAGACAGAAGCTAGAAATAAGAGATTTCCAGGACAGGCCTCCAAAAAGAACCATGAAAAGAACCTGTCTCCTTAACCTTTTTGGGTCATGAAGGTTATGACCCTCATCTTTGAGAATCTGATAAAAACTATCGATCCTTATCTCTGAAAGAGTACCTTAAACACAGTCTTGTGAATTTGACTTCTGGGGGTTTTCTGGACCCCTGAAACCCCATGCGACAATGCAGAAGTCCACGGGTTCAGGCTAAGAACACAATGTACCTGGAAACAGGTTTTCAATTTCAACACTAAAGAAGAGATGAACACATTTTCTTTTTTCAAGATAAAAAGGAATCTTCAGGCTTCATAAAAACATGAATTCATCCTAAAATAGTCATTCAACACTAAAGTATAAAAAGAAAAGGAAAATCACCCATAAATCCTACCACCCAGAGAACCCTAAGGAATATTTTAGTGTATTTAAGTATCCATGTGCCCTGCCAGAGGCTAAACATGTGCTTCTGTCCCTGCTCTGGTGGGAATGGTGACGGATGGTCACTAAGGCCCAAGGACACTGTTCTCTCTCCCCAAAGGAGCAAATAAGTTTCCTGTGTCTCAAAGGTCTGCAACCTACTGAGGCCACCAAACCAGCAAGCTGTCCTCGAGGGTGGGTAGGTTGTCTGCCTTCTCTGTAAAGGCTCAAAAGAGACAGCCAGGCAGGTGAGGGGCTTTGGGGAGGCCACCTCAAGGAAAGAGAGAATGTGGCCCAGGGTGGGGCCTGCACTCTCAGGCATCTGGACATCCCACAAGAGCTGCCCCACCCTCTGGTAGATACCTAGGGCTGGTGTGGACAGGCAGACCCCTAGCCCGTGGAGTCCAGCCCCTCGGATGACACAGGGAAAAGAGAAAGGCAAAGAGAGGCAAGAGGTGATGCTGAAGCTCCAGCCAGATAAATCCTAGAGAGGGGCCACGCATCCCACCCACCTCCCCATCCTCTCCCAACTGAACCCACCCCTGAGCTACGGTTCTGAGGCAGAGTGCATCTGCAGTGTGTGTGGCAGCCACACTGGCAGGAGGGCAGGATGGTGAGGGAGTCCCAGGGCTCTCTCCCAGGTGCCTGCCCTACTTCACCCTCGTGTACAGGATTTAGATTCTGCCCTTGTAGCCTCTTTTAGATCAGCTTCTTCCTTCACTCTCGCAAGGTGAGGCTGCTAGTATGTGACAGGGCTCTGCCTCTGATCAGTATTCACTTCATTTCAAGGTGGGCTTCCTCCTTTTACTGTCATCAGCATGGGGCCAGAGCCCTGTTGCCAAGACAACAGGGAGTGAGTGGGGTCTGTGCTGGGTGGCTTGGCTCAGCAGGTGCACACTCTGCCTGTCAGACTCCAGCTGGCCTCGTGCTCTCCCTGCAGTGGGTACAGCCATGTAAATCCTGTGGCTTTCTATTCTGTTCATCTCTTCAGTGGATCTTGGAGATCTACAGGCACTCTCCTGAATTCACTGAATACTTCTACTGATGCTTTCTATTTTTACTAACTAGCCATGATAGTATTTGCTCTTGCTGACTCAAGACACACACACACACACTCTCTCTCTCTCTCTCTCTCCCCCTTGCCCCCATATAAAGGTACTATTTTTAAATTTAATATATTATGCACAACCTTCCAAGTCAATAGAGACAGGTCTATGTGATCACGAGGTAATGGGGTATTTACTGTTGTACCAGTTGGTTGCCTTCTCCTTTGTTTCCTATTATAAATGATGCTGCAGTAAACATCTTTAGACAGATATCTCTATCCCCTCATCTAATTATGATAACAACTTCTTTAAGATAAGGAACTAAGAAGAAGGAAGGGAAGAAGGGAGAAAGGGAGAGAGGGAAGGAGGGAGAGAGGGAGAAAGGGAGAGAGGGAGGGAGACAGAGAGGGAGGGAAGGAAGGAGGGAGGGAGGGAAGGGGTGAGGTCATTATCTAGCTCCACCCTGAAAGAAAACTAGAAATGATCCACAGACATAAATGTGTCCATTCTCAGCTTGCAGAAGAACCTGCTACATGATACTCTCACCTTCTCACTCCAATGCATCTACAACATGAGCTTAAGAAATTGTGACAGTAGCTTATTTGTCAGATTTAATTTTGTCACTCATCTATGGTGGGTTTTTTTTTTTCACCTGTAGATATTTAACTCTGTGTGACAACTGGACATAAAGTGTTCTGAGGAAAAGCAAAATTAAAACTCCCAGAAATCAATCAGAAAGTAAAATCTTTAAGAAAAGGACCAAAATTAATTTAACAAACCCATAAAATTTAAAACTTTGGTCACAGTGATGAGATGGCGATATGACAGAACTCTTAGGTTAAAAATGTAAACCTTCACTTTCAATTTCTCATACTTTTTGTCTCCAGCTCAACATAATAAAAGCCCAGGAGGAAGCGCACTGGGGCTTTTAGAATAGAGGACACAGTACGTTAGACCCTGGGCATTCTAAGGGCTTGCAGCCCCAAACCTTTTCCATGAAGCATACTGAGATCTTCACGCATCCCCAGATTCAAACATACCACTCTGTGCTTTTCTCCATTGAACGTACACAGGACAAAGAACAGAGGACAACCACCTCCCCTGGCTGTGTGGCAGGGCCTGGCTTCCTCAGCAGCTGAGCACCTCACTCCCCGCGACTTTCATCCAGATGTGTGCCTCAGCAGAATCACTATCACCATGTACTACAGATCCCAGGGGTCTCTGCAAAGAGGCGAAATCACAAATGCTAATGGCCATCTACAAGAGTGAGCAGGACTGAGGACCCGAAGGTCTGAACCACCTAGGAAGGTGTCACAGCAGCCTGGCACCTGTCAGGGCTCCTCGCTTGCCTACTCAGAGGCAGTTCTGTGTTAATGTACTTACTGTTCTATTAAGCATTGTTGTTTTCTTTCTTAGCGGATATCAGACCGAAAAGCAGCACAGAAAAAGGAAGGGGACATAGGGGATCGGGGCCACAGGAAACATGATAGCTCTGCAGGTGGAGTTCCCAGGGAAACTATGCACGCTCTTTCCCTCTCTGCCCCTCCCCCT
>NW_012118043.1:5535436-5536799 GCF_000951035.1 Colobus angolensis palliatus
CAGACAGAGCTGGCTAAGCGGGCCTCCTCAGCTCCCCACCTGAGAACTTCTAAGCAGGTTGCCCCCTTGGCTTCCAGACCACTCCTGTCCGCAGACCCCCTCCTGGCTGCTGCTGTTCTGTCTCCTTTGTGGCCCCTTGTCCTCTGTCTGCCCAGATTTTCTTCTTTGGCTCTCTCTTCCATCTGCACCACAGGGCACAAATTCAGAAGCTGAGAGGGACTAGGCAGGTGGGTGCTGTGGCGACCAGGAGAGCACTACCCCCACCCAGGGAGGCACTCAGCTGCCTGGCTCCTGCCAGCGGCCCCTGTAATGCACTGTGGGCCTCAGGTTGCTGGAGAGTCTGGTTTTTCAAAGAGGGGCTGGAAGTTTACATGAAATTGCCTAGTTTTAAAACACTGGTAAATAAATTTAAAAATCTAAAAACAGGGGTTGGGCCAAACAAAACAAGTTCACAGGCTGTTGGTCTGGAGCAGCTTCCACGGCTCCAAGGAGCCCTGGTCCTCTGGAAACCAGGGCTTCACCAGCAGGGAATACAAAGTCCCCAGATGGTGGCTTCTGACAGGTCTCTTACAGGCCTCAGACCGTCAGGTCCACTCTTAGGCAGGACACTGCATCCAGTGGGCCTGTTGGCTACCTCCAGTGATGTCCATGCCCTTCAATGACTCCTCCTAGCCTGGTCTCTTTCCTGCTCTGCCCCCAGCTTGTCCTGCTGCCTGGGCACTGTCCCACTTCCCTTCTCGCTCTCAGCACTTTCCCTTGGCCTCTCCCTTCAGACCCAGGGAGCCACTAGCCCCACATGGTTGACTTCCCAGTCTGTGTTCTGAGAATTTACTTCCACCTTTGGCAAACTTATCCCAGAAGGAGATGAGACATTTATGTGAAAGAACGCATGCGTGAATGAAGTGTCTACTGGACTCCCCGAGCCAGACTCCTGGGTGCCGTGGTAGAGTCCCCTCGACCCCATCATCCTAGCCCCACACCACCACTCCATTGGCTAGAGCCCCACAGAACCACCACGACGTCTCTTGGCTTTGCTTCTTCCTTTCAGGGTCAATACCTTCATTGGGGCCACCCTCAGCTTGCTACTAGATGAGCAAAACAGCCTCCGAGGTGCCTCCCAGCATCACCCTTTCCACCAGCCTCTGAACTGGCAGTTCTTAGATTTTGTGTGCATTAGACTCACCCAGGGAGTCTGTTAAAGATGCAGATTTCTGGGTTCCGCTACCACCACGATTCTGATTCTGTAAGGAAGGGCACAAAATGTGCTTTTTTTTTTTGGTTTTGGAACATGCATTTTGACAAGCTTCCCAGGTGCCTCTGACGAAGGTGCTTTGGAAAACACTGTGCTGGACTGTAGTCTTTC
>NW_012118043.1:5537207-5571019 GCF_000951035.1 Colobus angolensis palliatus
GTCTACTGGACTCCCCGAGCCAGACTCCTGGGTGCCGTGGTAGAGTCCCCTCGACCCCATGATCCTAGCCCCACAACACCACTCCATTGGCTAGAGCCCCACAGAACCACCGTGACGTCTCTTGGCTTTGCTTCTTCCTTTCAGGGTCAAGACCTTCACTGGGGCCACCCTCAGCTTGCTACTAGATGAGCAAAACAGCCTCTGAGGTGCCTCCCAGCATCACCCTTTCCACCAGCCTCTGAACTGGCAGTTCTTAGATTTTGTGTGCATTAGATTCACCCAGGGAGTCTGTTAAAGATGCAGATTTCTGGGTTCCGCTACCACCAAGATTCTGATTCTGTAAGGAAGGGCACAAAATGTGCTTTTTTTTTGGTTTTGGAACATGCATTTTGACAAGCTTCCCAGGTGCCTCTGACGAAGGTGCTTTGGAAAACACTGTGCTGGACTGTAGTCTTTCCAAGACACAAATCTGATGGTATCTTCCTTTCTTCAGTGGCTCCTCACAGCCTCAGGAATAGTATAGTGATAGGAGGTAGGTCCCAGACTTCGTTCCAACTTCACAGCTACCTACAGGTGACTCACCCAGGCCTGTTCTCTCACTCTGTCTTTGCACATTTGGCCAGGGGCACCTGTACTCAACTGCCTCCTTGACCACTCCTGCTTTCCTTAAAGGATGAACTCAGATGCCACCTCTTTTAGGGGGTCCTCCCCAACTCCAACATGGATTGGGTTCCTCTGCTCTAGTCTGTCATACTACCCTTCCATAAATGATCTCTAATTCATTTGTTTAACAAACACATACGTAGTGATTACTATGTGCCAGGTACTGTTCCAGGTGTTTTATAAATATTAGCTCGCTGAATCCTTTGCCAACCCTATGAAATAGGAACTATCATTGTCCCCATTTTACAGATGGGGAAATCAAGGCACAGAGAGGGTAAAGAAGTTGCCTGAGGTCACATAGCTGGTAAGTGGCAGGACAAGGATTTGATCCAGGCAGTCTGGCTCCAGAGCCCATGTTCTTTCTGACCCCACTGTGCTGCTGCCTCTTACCTGTCCCAGCACACAGCACCTGGTATTCCAGGGTGTCTGCTTGTGATTCTTTTCCACTGGACAAAGAACTCCCTGGGGCCCCTGAGAGATTAAACTCTCAGCCTGGGGCCAACACACAGTGGAAACTAAAGAACATTTGCTAAAGAACAAAGTGTCACATACTCATGGCACTGGATCAATGAGAAAAGATAAAATTCATAAAACCTCAGAGTTTAAAGAGACTTTAAATGGGATCAGACTCAATGACCTGTCCAATACTTCACTCTTCAAAGAGCAGCCTTCCAGGGCTTGCAGACTCCAGTGATGGAGAGCACACTATCCATTCCACCTCTGCGTGGCACTGACTTTTAGCAAATTCTACCAGATGCTTAACTGAAATGTGTCTCCACGTTCACCTCCTCTTGCAGAGAGGGCCCTTCAGATACTGACGACAACCCTCACTCTCATTTTGGCAGGTTAGCCCTCCTCTTGTCCTCTTTTCCCACTGGGAATCTGAATCTCCAGTTCACTGTGAGCATTCCCTTCGACTCTGCTCTGGCCAATCGGGGCCTTGCCCAAGAGGGAAACCCCAGATATGGGTGCCATGTGCTCAGTATAAATTAACCCCATCATGGCCAACGCACTCTGATTAAAAACAAATACATGTGTGATCTACTTCAAAAGGTTTCCCAACCAAGTGCCTGAAGTAACATAAGCTCTGGCAACTTCTGGAACACCAGAAGCCCTGGTTTCTGATGATGGTGCACGATGACGGAACTCTGCGCTGGTTTGCTTAAAAGGTTTGCGTTGAGCCAAGGGTTTTCCCATAACATCTCTGTTGTCACAGCAACCTTGCAAAATAGCAATAATTAACTCTATTTTACAGAAGAAGGAACAGGACACACAGTCGCTTAGCAGGGAAGCTCACATTGAAATTATGATTCGAGAGCCTGCGTGCTCCTGTCACGCCACCATTTTGGGAATGGTGGTCAGAACATGGAGAAACGAGCATAACATCAGCATTAAGAAAATGCAAGGGCCAAGGAACGAAGTGAATGATTACAAATGAGCACAAAAAGCAGAAACATAACTCATGATTCCTAAGTCTTCACATCCTGACAGTCTTCCTTTGTTGCACTAAAGGAGTCCTTTAATTTGAAGTTACTTTTCCACTTGTATGTATTTTAACCACAATAACTAAAAATATCTATGCCTTGCCTGTTCTCTTCTACAATTCAAACATCAGAAATTTCAGAATGTTTCACCTTCCAAACACAAAACATTAAAGACTTGAAAACATAAATGGAATTATTTTTATTAAAGACTACTAGCATATAGCAAGTCACGAGCACCATTTAAGATGAACATATTTTGAGAAACTATGAACTGTATCTTAATCTTTTCTGTATTTCCTTGCTACCTCCACCTCCACAGTGTAGAAAAATGTCAAACACACATAAGCACTTAATAAATATATGTGGGTTCACTATATAGTTTCTGTTTCCAGAGGAAGACATACTTATTTAAGCAATCTGATTTTTGAATCGTATCCTGGGCTATTTCTTTTTCATATTCAAAACATCAGAAAAAGAAAACTACCAACAAGACCAAATAAAATATATGATCATTTCAGATAACAAAGCCATACTCTTTACTTAAAGCATGAGAAAACCAAGTTATATTTAGTTGTCTCAAATATGTTACTTAAAATAATTACATGTACTAATTTGGTATTCAAAAAGAAGAAGAAATGGTAAAGAAAAAAGTCCACATATTTTAGGATAAGAATGAGAACATAAGTGGTATATAAGCGTAAACCTGTGCGTTATGAATTAGTGCTGTTTCTTACAGCATAATACTAAGCAACCAACAAAGCAATTAAATAAATGGAGCAATTAAACTCATTTCTACAGAAATGGGGAAATTCCAAAGTTATGGTTTACCTAAAAGAAGAAGAGCAGTAAGAACGTCCATATCTTAATACCTTTCCGATCTCCAACGTATCCAAGAATAAAGAGCTCAGACCCAGCCAGGCTAATTTACCCTGCAAAATTTTCCTTAAAAAAGTATGGCTGAAAATTGGCTATCCTAAAACAGAAGGTACTTTCAGAAGAGTTATATAAGCAAAACACACAGGCCAATTCAGTGACGTGGAAACCACCTCATGCAAGAGAAATGCCACAAACACAAGTAACACACATTCATGTCTCAGAACCTGTCAGCCTCTCAAAATAAAATCAGGGTTGATTGTAACATCCTACCTCTCCAACCAAAGGATGGAAAATTTTTAACAAAAATTTATAAACAATTAAACTACTGAAAATCTTACCACACTTTTTGGAAATGATTCATATTTTACAATTCATTTGCCATACGGAATATTTTTAAACTTCTGATGCCCACCTTCTTTTGACCTCTTTTCCAATCTGGAAGGATAAAATGAGAATTTTTAATTCTCTTTACTATTAGAAATAGCCTGTCATATGCATGTGCATGGGAATATGTCACAATTGGAAGTGAATCAGGGAAACTTCCTCAAAGCCTCCTCTCTTGAAACCACCTTCTCCTAGAGCCAAGCCTTCCCCATGTTCCTCTGTGCACTCATAACATTCCTCTCACCCAGCCACCTGCCCTTCTTTCCATCATTCAAACTGCAACAGAAATGCCCCTCCTCACACAGCTGTCCTGAGTGGTGTGGGTGCCAACTGCTTGTCTCCCACCCATCAAGGTGAGGTGGTTAAATGGAGAGAAGGCAGGTGACAACAACAATACAATTCCTGGCATTGCAGAGATGTTTTCTCAGCTTCAAATACACAGCAACAGAAGGAAAGAAAATCAGGGTCCGTCTGCTTTTTAGAGCAGGCATGGATTAATGCATTCAGCAGACATTTACAAAATATTACTATGTGCTGGGCAGTGCTGGTTCATGGGATAGAGAGAGAAACAGGATGTGGTCCTGCTCTCAACAAGCAGACAATCTGGTAGAAGGAAAAGACACAAGAACTGAAAATTATAATAGCGCATGGTTAGTGAAAGGAGGGGGCTGGGCATAGTGGTTCACGCCTGTAATATCAGAACTTTGGGAGGCTGGCGTTCTTACTGCTCTTCTCCTTCTAGGTAAATTGTGACTTTGGAATTTCCCCATTTCTGTAGAAATGGAGTTTAATTGCTCCATTTATTGCATTGCTTTATTGGTTGCTTATTATTGTGCTGTAAAAAATGGCAGTAATTCATAATGCACAGATTTATGCTTATGTAACACTTATGTTCTCACTTGAGGTCAGGAGTTTGAGACCAGCTTGGGCAACATGGTGAAACCCTGTCTCTACAAAAATACAAAAAATTAGCTAGGTGTGGTGGTGCACGCCTCCAGTCCTAGCTACCCAGGAAGCTGAGGTGGGAGGATTACCTAAACTCCTAAACTCAGATGTTGAGTCTGCAATGAGCTGTGATCCTGCTACTACTGCACTTCAGCCTGGGCAACAGAGTAAGACCCTATTTCAAAAAAAAAGAGGGGGAGGAAAGAAGGAAGGAAGGGAAGGAGGGAGGGAAACAGGTTCAAGGATTCAGGGCATCCTGATGTACATAAAAGAAGCACCAAACCCTTAAGGATTGCCAGAAGGGTCCTAGAGGAGAAGAGGCAAGGGCTGAAAGGGATAGGATGAGAGGGGGTGAGGAGGAGAACGCTCTTGGCAAAGGAGCACCAGGATCTGAGCACAGAAGAAGCAGAGAGGGGCCACAGGAGGGCAAGGGTCCTCCCAGAAGACCATGGGCCACCATTGAGGGGTTGCCACTAAGGAGATCCTGGGGCCAGATCTGTGTCTGAGAACAGCCACTCTTAGGTGAACTGTAATGTGCACAGATCTGGGGCCTGGTCTGAGCTTAGGAATCTCAGTGGAGGATGCTGCATGGTGAGGCCCATGGCCTGGCTGTATCAGAGTGCTCCTGTCTCGTCACAGGGGATTTCCCATGCAGCCCCTGCTGCCTGTGGGGTGGGTTTGATACTAGTGACCTAATCTCCCCACCCTCCCCCAAACAACTCCAGCCCCGGGGCTGACGGAACGCTAAACAGACACCCAACTTTCAAGAACCCAATCAAAGGGCCAAACACCTCTGCTCTGTGTAGCTCAGCATAAGTCAAGCAGGGCCACTCAGTGTCTCCATCTAGGAAATCTGAACAAAAAATCTGGGAATAACCAGGCAGTTCAGGAATTCATGCAAAAGTCAAAAGAGCACACAGAACACTGCTTGGTGGTTTAGGGTCCCTTCTTGCAACCGGCCAGTGTGAGCGCCAACACTAAAAAGACTTCGTTGTTCATTTATAAAACAAGGCTTTGGGGCCTCCTTGTTTCCTACGAAGCCCCTACCCTCCCACGACCTGCAGTGCCCGGCTCTACTCACAGAACTGCAGGCTGAGGCTCACAAAGGCCAGCAGCGCAGCCAGGGCCAGCAGCAGCAAGAAGCGGTTGCGGAAAAGCATTATTAAGTATTCTATTTTCTCTTCATGGTTTCACCTCAAATCGGGAACATGTCCTGTGAATAAAGCAGAGGTGATAAATGAGTGTTTAGAGATGGAAGACCAAATTTGTCAACTGAAAATAATCGGATTAGCCCAGTCCCCTGGCAGGGAAGCATGCATCTCTAGCTGGAGAACAACAGCATGCTCCATGATTAGTCTGTGTCCCCAGACAAGCCCAAGTGAGAATGCTCCCTTCGAGTTAGTAGGAGAAAACCAGTTCATGAATGCTTTGTTTATCTGACATCAACAGGGAATGAGATATTTTACAGACATGACCTTCCCAAGGAAAAACACAAAGGATGTTTACTGAGTATTTACAGTGTGCCGGACAATGAGGGAAATCTTCACATGGACTCATCTTGCTGTGACCTTTAAGCTTTAAATCTTCAGCGTTTTTTGATGGACATTCTGTTGAAATGATCTTGGTCTTCTTTAATTGTAGTTGTTCATCTGAACAACAATCCTTGCACATGTCCTACAGTAGTGCCTTGGGGGATGGTTTGGGTGTGCAAAAGGATTTGCTCCTACACTGACTGGCTCTATCTGCTAATTGAGACCACCTTTCATCCTGGACCACTAAGCCTGTTTCAGCTGTATACCTGGGTCTTCTGGAAGCCTCGTCTCGCCTATTCAAAATTCCCCTAACCACATTAGAAGTGTGCAAAAGGACTTTTTAAAAAAGCTGAATAAAGCCCTAAAAGTCCCTTCCGTGAAAAAAAAAAAATGAATGATTACTATAACTTTTACCCTATCAGTTTTAGAAGTCAAGTTTATTTCCTGGGTCTCTTTGGGATTTTAAAGAGAACTTGCAAACCATAGTCTCTTTAGAAAAGGTTCTTAAACTACAGTTAGATTTTAACAGTAATTTCAAACTTGAATCTTTTCCCCATTCAAATATAATCTCCTTCAGAGACCAGATAGACAAAATCAGATAAAAGCTCATCTGCTAATGTGTGAGGGTTGCATAACTGTGAATTTAACTGAATATAGCCATTGAGCTGTACACCTGGGGTGAATCCTATCTCAATAAGCTGTACTATGAAAAGCACATCTTTTGGGAATGAAGCAGGAGCCAGACTCCCAGAGCCCCTTGCCTCCCACCTCCTCCCCAAGGGCCCAGAAGGTGACTTTGAAAACCCACTTGTTTAAGGGACCTGTCAGACTTTCTACCAAAAGAGAACATTTGCTAACAGATTGATGAAAATACACTTGCACCTTATGATGGCGCCTGTGTGTCCAGCAACCAGCATCTTTGTTAACAAACAGATCCCGATTTCATTTTATTTATTGATTTTGTGGTTTTATAACTCTATTTGGCATATTTGACAATCAGCAGTTAGTTCTCATCCACATTGACTAGATTTTTGAATGTGGTAACAGGTACATAGGTAACCAGATATAGAGCTTGTTTGTTGAATCTTCATCCTCATTATGTTTCCTGGATAGCCGCGCATGATGGTATGGGACGTGCCTTAGTCCCCTGGCCCAGACAGCTTTGTTGAACCTGGTATCAATGTGCACATCTGAAGTCCCCCTCCCCTTCAATCTCTCTGAGTGCTGGAGAGGCACCTTCTTGAACCTCCTTCTTCAATATGCTTCTTGAATATGCTTGTCAATATTGATGGTGTATTTTCAGGTCACTATCTGGTTAATGGCGGAATGGCCCTTCTTCTTGCCACCCTTCTTTGTGGGAGCCATTCTCCCAGGCCCAAGATGGAAAGGAAGAGTTTGAGGGAAACGCTTCTGTCCCATGAGTGACTATCCCTAACCAAGAGTCACTATCCCTAACCAAGAGTCAGTGCCTCCATGCCCCAAGCTCAGTACTACACGTACATGTACATCCCTCCCTCTGCAGCTCTGGCACAAATCTTGTCTTCAGGCCTCTCACTCTGGGACTGGGAAGCCACTGTGCTGGCCCTGGGGAATCACTCACCTCTGGTTTCTGATGCCGCATGGTGTCTTTTGTGCCATCACCTCAGAGGCCGACCTGCCTGCTGGTTGCCCTGCATTTGCATGTGGGAAGCGAGGGCCTTGTTTCTGTTGCTGGGTCAGGTCTTGTCCCTCAACCACTTCCTGCTTCCATGCTCTTAAGGGATTTCCCCTTCCCTGACTGGCGGGAGAGGCCAATAGAACAGCTAAGTATGTTTCCTATGGTCTCACTTGATACTACCTTTTCTTCTTTCTTTCTTTCTTTTTTCTTTTTTTTTTTTTTTGAGACAGCGTTTCGCTCTTATAGTCCAGGCTGAAGTGCAGTGGTGTGATCTTGGATCACTGCAACCTCCGCGTCCTGGGTTCAAGTGATTCTCCTGCCTCAGCCTCCCGAGTAGGTGGGAATACAGGTGCCCACCACCACATTCGGCTAATTTTTGTATTTTTAGTAGAGACAGGGTTTCACCACATTGGCTAGGCTGGTCTCGAACTCCTGACCTCAGGTGATCTGCCTGCCTTAGCCTCCCAGAGTGGTGGGATTACAAGTGTGAGCCACTGCACCCAGCCAACTCTGCCTTTTCAGACGGGATTAGCCACTGTATGGTTTAGAGCTGTCTTCAGGCGGGCATTCGGTGGAAACAGTGGCTACTTGCTATAAGTCTCAGTTTTATAGCATGGTAAATTGTTGCAGTAACAGCCCCCAATTTTTTCATGCCCTTTGTATCCATGGGCTTACCTGGTCTTTTCCTATACTGACTTTTGGCTTGGCCGAGGAACCTGTTTTGGCCATGGGACAACAGCAAATGTGTTGCAAGCAGGGACTTGAAAAGTACTTATGCATTGGGGCTTGTCTTCCTTTGCTACTTTTGCAACACTGATACCACCATATGAAGACCCTAGGCCAGACTGCTGGGGCATGAGAGACCACATGGAGCCAAGGTAAGCAGTCCCAGCTGATGCTCCCTTCAAACAAACTGTGGTGACAGTTTGCTGTGACCACACCTGTGAATGAGGCCATCCCAGACCACCCTGCTCCAGCCACGCCACCAGCAGATGGTTATCAGTGGTCTGCCCAGACTAAAAGAACTACATGGCTAGTCCCCAGAATTACAAGCAAATATAATGGTTGCTATTTTAAGCCAGTAAGTTTTGGGAGCTTCATACAAAGCAAAAGCTAACCGATGCAATAAACAGGAAATGCCTTGCATCTTCACCAGGAAATTCTAAGCCAGGATCTAGATCTCAATATCCTCATCTGTAGGCACGACATGAAAATCTCCATCTTGTCTATGTTCTTTAATATGCGGAGTGCTTTTTGGGAAAGAAGCTATATTTAGTTTTAGATTTAAATATGTTAGGTTAACCAGATGGCAGGGATCGTGTAACTGCCTGACTGCTTCTAGGCTGCACTGCTGACATCTCCACCTATCTGTGACTTTTCATTTGCTGAACAGTGGGAACATCCACCGCTTCCCCTTGGTACTCTCTGGGGTCTGTACCCTCCCACTTCTGACTCTCCTCTGACAGCCTCTGCCATGGTCAGCATTTTGGTTATTTCTACTTGTGCTAGGGACTAGTCTGGTGTGATCACAGCCCTAGGGGTATGTACACAGCCTGGCCAGAGGAACACCAAACCCTAGGATAAACACATGCCTTCTTTTGGAGCCCATTTCACTTGAAAACTTGAAGATAATAACCATACTTGGTTTTTTAAAATGGCTAAATAATGATGACAGAATCCAAAATTCACATGGATTTGAAGAAGTTTGCAGCTGAAGCTAGGACCCCAAGGAGTAGGGGTGTATGTGTGTATGTGTGTGTACATATGTGTGTGTGTCCAACACAGGAAGTGGACTGCATGGTTCTGCTGCTGTGGGTGTTTCTTCGCTGGGGATACTTCAGTGGAAGAGACTGAAAGGAGCCCTAATGTGGTGTAAAAGATGACGCTCCAGAGATGGGCAGATCTGTGTTCAATTCCTCACTCTGCTGCTTATTTTCTGCAGCTCTGAGCTGCCCTTCTCTGAGCTGCAGGATCCTGCTTTTTAAATAAGACTGAGGATAAGAGACAAAAGAGCAGGTGGTGGTGGGGAGCAAATCTCATAACAGGCAGAGGCCTGCTGTTGAGCAGATATGTACTATGCCTGACTTCCACACTCTGGAAGAACCACACAGACACCTATACCACAATCTAAACACAAGCATTCACCCTTTTCCCTCAACTATTGCTTCTGCTCCATGCTGTGGCTCTGCTTTCAAATCCTGGCCACTGGCCCCTCCCCTACGCACTGGCCCTATCCCATCCATCAGGGTAGGCAGCCATGTCTGCAACCATGTTCATGGCTCCTCTGCCACTGTTAGCCTTCCCGGGGGCTGACTCAGCTGTTGTGTCCCTGCCTTGCCCTAGGTTTTCCAGCCTGGAACATCTGCCTCAGCTTCTGTTGGGCCCCACCCCAAGAGGATGAGGTACCAGTCAACTGGCTCTTTCTGGCACTGTGGTCCAATCTCCAGCCTGAGTTTTCCAGAGCTCCCTTTCCCCATTCCCATCCCCATGTAAGTAGGAGGCTCCTGCAGCCACTCAAGAAGTCACGCAGTCCTTGGTTTCCTTCCTGCCATCTTCCTGCACTTCTTTCCATAGGAGCTCTGCGTCTACCTCTGGGGTCTACGGCAGTTCCTCAAGACACCCGGTGAGACTCATACAAGTCATGCCAGGCAACAGCCAGGATTCTGAGCCCAGAGCAGAACCCCCACAGCCTGCTTGCTCACAGCCCTAAAAATAAGATCCACAGGAAGAGTCCCTGCTGCATCGGCAGGGTGAGATGCTATGGGATTACAGCTCCCACATCTTCTAATCTCCAAACATCTCTCAAGTCCCATCACCTTCTGTGGAAAAGATGCTCTTGGCTAAATATCGCATCATGACCAAATCCAATTCACACAAATACTTCCGTGTAAATGACTGTTTATGTCCAGGTTGAACATAAAATAGTTGTCAGTCATCACATGTCTGTTGGGCACAGCTCCAGTCCCCTGTGCTAAACTCATATGGTAAAAATATCTTTTTTTTTTTGAGACGGAGTCTCGCTTGGTCGCCCAGGCTGGAGTGCAGTGGCACGATCTCGGCTCACTGCAAGCTCCACCTCCCGGGTTCATGCCATTCTCCTGCCTTTGCCTCCCAAGTAGCTGGGACTACAGGCACCCACCACCACACCTGGCTAATGGTAAAAATATCTTAAACCTAGAAATTGAATTGTTACTCTGAATTCGTGATGAAACAGAAGAACAAAATAAAAAACAGAAAACCCAGCTAATTCAATTCAACCTTATTACAAGTTTGAGCTGTGAAAGAAAATATTTTAGAATACAATTTTGAAATATAGTACTAGTTAATAAGCAGTTCCCATTACATTATGATGAATACCATTTCTGAATTAAAAGGAAAAAAAGAACATGTCAAAGGCATTTTTACAAGCTACTATTCTTCCACCAGAGAGTTCCAGAGCCCAAGCCTTGGCCTATTTTTTACCTTGTAAGAGCTGAAAGCGCCACATCTAGTGATAAACTCTGGTCCAGGCTCTCCTTCAAAGTGTACAGAATTTAAGGTTTTAAACATGACCACAACTGCTAGAAAGAAAATGTACAATTACCTTTCATTTGTGCAGTTAAAATACCATTACCAAGAATAGAAATATAGTATTAAAGAAAATGCTTCAGATATATTCTACACGTTGATTTTTTTGGTCAGAATCATTTTGGTCTAAGTAAATACAGCATTATAATTAAAAAAAAAAACCTTCAAGTCTGCAATTGTGAACAAAATATGAGTCAAGCAAAGGTAAAAGCTATATTTTAATAGTTCTCCCTCTCCAAGGTCACATCAAAACGGAGTTTAATTGCAAAATCAAAGATGCTTGCCTAAGAAAAATCAGCCTTGAATCTGCCCATCTGGTGAAGATGGGCAGATTCCAGAGCCTCCTGGAAACCTCAGGAAGGCACCTGGGATGAAGGGGCTGTGAGTTCACAGCAGTTATTCACATTCCAGAGTTCTCCACTTAATTTGCAGGCTCATTTCTAAAAGCTGAAGCCAGTTCACGCACTCATTCATTCGTTCTGTCAATTCAAAATAACATTTCCTGAGAGCCAGTAGGTGCCAGGCACTATCCTAAGTGGTAAGAACACAGGACACAGGATACAGGACACAGTTTTTGTCATATGGAAGGTCCCAGCTGAAAGGAACTCAAGTATTTATGGGAGAAATGATACAAGACCCAGGACTTGCTTTAAAATATTCCAGAGGGGCTGGGAGTGGTGGCTCACGCCTGTAATCCCAGTACTTTGGGAGGCTGTGGCAGGCAGATCACTTGAGGACAGGAGTTCAAGACCAGCCTGGCCAACATAGCAAAACCACATCTCTACTAAAAATACAAAAAATTAGCCGGGCATGGTGGCATACACTTGTAATCCCAGATATTCAGGAGGCTGAGGCATGAGAATCGCTTGAGCCCCGGAGGTGGAGGTTGCTGTGAGCCGAGATCGTGCCATGCATTCCAGCCTGGGTGACAAAGAGAAACTTCATCTCGAAAAAAAAATTATATATAATTTATAATTTATATATTATATATAATACACATAGCTAATATATTAGTTATACATATTATGTGTTATATAAAATATAGTTATATATATCATATATGTTATATATACATATATATATATATAATCTATATATTCCAGAGGAGATAAAAAGGTCAAGGGGAATGGATGAAATAAGATTGGCAAAATGGTGACAATAGTTGAAGCAGGGTGACAGATCCTTGAGGGTTCATTATCTGCCCCTCTCTGCTTCTGTGTATGTCGGAAGTTAAAGGTGTTGTTTTTTTAGAAAAGTTTCAAGAAGTTTTTTTTTAAAAAAAGAAGTGTAGAGTCTGGTGAGGGAAGTAGGGAGTAAACAGATCACTGGGCTCTATTAAACCAGTGCTGTCAGGAGGAAAGAAGACTGCATCCAGGCTAGGATATGGCAGATTGGTTTTCTGAAGTGGCAATGCCAGAACTCAATCTCGAAGAGAAATTTGGTGTTGGTGCATCTGTGACTGAATTTTAGGACAACAGAATGAACTCAAGGGATGGTGTTAAAGGTGCTGGGGAAGTATTGGGTTGTAAAAGGAGCCAGAAAAGGGAGATGATACATCGAACATTGATACACGCAGGGAAGTCTTGTGTCTAGAGAAAGCCGGCTGCCCAGAGGCCACACAGGTGGAGCTGGGGCGCCCCTGCCATGTCTGGGTCTGCTTCTCCAAGGGGAGGGCTTGCCTGGCCCAGCACCCACAGCCCTCTACCCAGGCCAGCTTCCCCACTCATCTCAAGGTGTCCTCCCATCAGTGGGACCAGACAACACGCTCACTGATTCTCACTCCCTCCCTGGAGTGCCCTCTGGACACTAAGCTGACTGAGCTGCAGGATGGAGCAGGAAGAGGGGTCTGATTGCAGGATCCGCTCTACCAGGCAGGCCAGCTTGAAAGACAGGCCCACTTCATGGACCTGCCCTTATTTTCTAGGGCCAGGGTCCTATCTCCTCCCAGCACCTGGCCTCCTTGGGGAATACTGGACAGGAGCAGGCCCAGAGGCCTCCCTGTCCCCCCTCAGCAGGGGCAACATATTGAAGGATATTTAATAGTCATGAGGCGTGGCTCCCCGGGAACATTCTGCACTTTGCTGCACCACAGACCCTCCCAGGCACCTCTCTCACCTGGGGGGTCTCCTCCTGAAAAGCAGCCTGTCTTCTACCCTAGGGTGGTGAGGGGTGATTTGACCTGTGTCACTGTCATGCCCAGATGTGATGTGGAGTGGCAACAGCCACCTCTTGGCTGTGGGGCGAGCCAGCGGGGAGCTCAGGTGGTGATATGGTTTGGATGTGTGTCCCCTCCAAATCTCATGTTGACGTGTGATCCCCAGTACTGTAGGTGGGGCCTAGTGGGAGGTGTTTGGGTCATGGGAGTGGGTCCCTCATGAATGGCTTGGTGCTGTCCTCTTGGTGGTGAGTGAGCTCTAGCTCTGTTAGTTCATGTGAGAGCTGGTTATAAGAAGCCTGGGACCTCCTCTTCTCTCTCTTGCTCGCGCTCTCACCATGTGATAACGCTGGCTCCCCCTTTGCCTTCCACCATGACTGTAAGCTTCCTGAGGCCTCAGCAGAAGCAGATGTTGGCACTACGCTTCTTACAGCCTGCATAACTGTGAACCAAATAAATTTCTTTTCTTTTTAAATTACCCAGTCTTGGGAATTCCTTTACAACACAAAATGGACTCACACAGGGGGTGTGCTGATCAGTGCTGCAGAATGATCCTGAAGCAGGCCCTGAATAAAAGGCAGCACCAAACCCACTGCTCTTTGCCCTGCTTTAAGGACCTGTTATGATCTGGCCACACCCCACAAATCCCACCTCATTTCCCAGTCATACCCACAATAGGTTGTTAAGTGCATGGGCCCAACGGTTAGCTGGCTGGGTCTAGAGCCCTGCTCTACCTGAGAACGAGCCACAGTTTCCCCATCTACGAAGTGAGAACAATCACAGGGCCCATTTCATAGGTTGTGTAGGGAGGGACTCACAGCGTTAAGATATGTAAGGAACACGGTACAGTGCCTAGCCTCTGATAAGCTCTCAGTAAGTATTAGCAGTGATTTTGCTGATGGTTTTAATACCCACCAGCCACATGTGAGCTACTTACCCTACTTCTCCCTTGTCTTTGCTCCCTCTCCCCAACTCTAGAAATAGAATCTCCACTGGACCATGCCAGAGAAAGTCAGAGTTTGAAGAGGTTTTAAATATCATCTGCTTCAAACCCCTTGGTTGACCTGAAGAGAGGCCAGGGCAGGTCAGAGGGGCAAAAGGCCCCAAGCTGCTCAGGGAGGCTGGCCTGCGTGGCTGAAACCCTTGCTTCACATTCAGAATGGTACCCAGCAATCTGCCCTTGTCACGTTCTTCTTCACTGTAGCAGACACGCTATATGGCAGATGCTTCTAATTGCCACAGGTGTCTATTCCTTCATTCCTCTTATGAACAGAGCCCTCTGGATTTTAGCTGGATACATGACCATCCAGCTAAAGAGAATATTTCCTAGACTCCCTTGTAACTGGTTGTAGTGATGTGATCAAGTTCTTCCAATGAGTCGCGATTGGACATAATATGGCCATTCCAGATGAAAAGGAGGCTGCCTGTCCCAGCCCATCCTGACCTTTTTTCTCCTATTCCAGGCTCTGATGAGGAGCAACTTCCACCATGCAGATGGAAGCAACATCCTAGTGGATGACAGAGTATGACCCTAGATGTCCCCAAGGGCCAAGGCCACCCACTTCTTGATTGCCTTTCAGCTCAAATCGTTTTGGGAGACAAAAATTAATCTCACAGCATTTTAATCCATTGTTATTTCACTTCTGTTTAAGCAGACAAACCAATATCCGATCTAGAACTTGCTGTTAGCAGAACGCTGGCACTCTTCATGGGGCTCCCTTCTGGAGGTGTAATGAGTAAGTGCTCAGGCGTTCACAAGCTGCATTAGGCAGAAAATCTCATCACTGACCAGGCTGAATGCCACTCTTAGATACGATATGAGCCACTGTCGTGGTCACCTTTGTTCTTTTTGCACTTTAGTTTTTGTTTTATCTTAAATAATTCATGTGTCTATAAAGATGGCTTGGCTGCAGATAACAGAAAATCCTAGCAAGCAAAGAGACTCATCCACATTCTCACATGACAAGCCATAGTATTAGGACAGCAGCTCCAAGGCTAGTTGATTCAGCAACTCCAAGCATCAACTGGAAGCCAAGAGCTTTCCATGTCTGTCCTCTTACTAGGCTGGCTTCTCTCAGGGTCGCAAGCTGGCAGCCACACTGCCAGGCATCACAGCCATACTCAGCCATGGGTGAAGGCAGAAGGGATAACTCTGTTCATCTCTACTAGAAGCAAAGAAGCCTTCCCCAGAAACCCCTCCCCCAGGCTGCCTATCGCATCTCACTGGCTGACGTGTGTCACGTGCCCACACCCAAACCAATCACTGACACTGGGAATGGACACAACGACTGGGTAGAACCAATCAGGATGCATCACCTGGCAGAAACCCATGCAGGGATAGAATAGGCAGAGGCCTGAATAGAGTCAGGGCTCTGTTAGGAATAAGTGAGCAAGAGGATGTTTGCAACAAC
Organism: Colobus angolensis palliatus; assembly: GCF_000951035.1. Lineage (NCBI taxonomy): Eukaryota > Metazoa > Chordata > Mammalia > Primates > Cercopithecidae > Colobus > Colobus angolensis. Next base: position 5,552,882 of record NW_012118043.1, read on the forward strand.
TCACAACTGGAGAAGGTGTGACAACATGCACAATTATTCTAAAGGAGTATTCTCAAACACAGTCATCTGATGACAGTACCAGAACTTTTCAAATCCAGTAACCAAAACACATACAGTCATAATTATATGTTTACAAAACATCAGTGCTGGTTTGCTCAGGTGTAATTCAGCAGTGACAAACAGCAGAGCAGCCTCCTGCAGCATACGGACTGTACGTGTTCCACTAACAGACCTTTTGTTTCATATTTTACATGTTTTTAAAATATGCAGCATTAATTATTTACCTACCATTTCTTTCCTAAAAGGATTTGAGGCTGATAATCTGCAGATTTTGTATTTTTAAATCCCTGAAATAGTAAACTTTTTTTTTCTTTTGTGAACTACATGTTCTAACCACTCTCTCCTTTGAGGTTTTTTTTTCCCCACCTCTACAAAGGATAAACTTGTCAAGGCATCTGATCATTTCTCAGGGCCAGAACAGACTAAAATAACTAATTCATCAAGCCAGGATTTTCACTTTTATGTACTCTTCAGTTATTATTATCATTTGTTTGACATTTTGGAACAAGTCTGTGTTCCATCCAACGTTACTGCTTTGCTCTTTCTTAAGTTTCAAAGTAGTTACATCTGAGACTGGCATTATTATTTTAGAATGTCAAGAGCAGCTCTAAGTACCTCAATAAAGAAAGGAGAACATGCAGTTGGCATGATTTTACTCACCACAAAGCCACTTTAAAAATATAGCTGTTTTTAAAAAAATTTTGCAAGCAAAGTGTGTCAATTAAAAGTTTCTTAAAATGTCAAAGAAAGCACGAGAGGATTAAACAGGCAGGCTGCAAGACTGGAAGTGCAAGTGGCATGCAATAAAGGCTTGAATGATAAAAGTCAAACTTTTAAAGGAAAAAAAAGGCTTACAAAGTCCTGAGACTCATAGCTGTGCAATGTAAATCAGGCACACCTGAAAGCACAGGTGACCAAGGCCTGCATTTCTGTGTTAACAATATTATACAGGAATGGGATTTTGCTCTGGATGGACACACGGACTCCTGGACGCATGGAGCACTCACGTATGCCGCCAAGAGGTGTTTTGCCCAACGAGGCCTTTTTGGGCTGGGATCACACTTACCTACAGAGCTTTGGCAAGACCCTGTGCTCGCTGGCAGGTCATTCTATGACTCATTCATGAAGAGGAGTGGGGCACCAGGAACCCTGTAGCTCGTTATCACTGCCAGTGCCAGTGGGCATGAACTTTATATCCTTAGAAGTAAGTCTGAGAACACGGCTGTCCCACTTAGTGGGAGGTTGACAGTGTCAGCATAGAATAAGCCCTCCTGTCCATGGAGGTGGCCAAGCGTATGTCACCACTGCTGGTGATGCTATAGAGGGCTGATGTGGGTGACCTTTTGGAGCCCTCCATGTGCTGAGATCCAAGGATTTCTGACTCAGATCCCAAAACAAGCTCTCAAAACACACACACACACACACACACACACACACACTCTCTCTCTCTCTATCCATATATATACACACACATAAATATACACACACATATGTATACACACACATATATATATACACATAGATATATATAGCTCCTTTGTACTCATAAAGTGACAGGTAGAACAAAAATAGAGCTAAGGGCACTGTTACCTACAATTATGACATTTAGCTTTGGAGGAAATCTGAACTGCATAGAGTCCCAGCTTCCCACCAATAAAGTAGGTAATAAGACTCTTAAGGGGCCGGGCTCAGTGGCTCACTCCTGTAATCCCAGCACTTTGAGGCCAGGGCAGGTGGATCATTTGAGGTCAGGAGTTTGAGACCAGCCTGACCAACATGGTGAAACCCTGTCTCTACTAAAAATGCCAAAAAAAAAAAAAAAAAATTAGCTGAGCGTGGTGGTGAGCACCTGTAGTTCCAGCAACTTGGGAGACTGAGGCAGGAGAACTGCTTGAACCCGGAAGGTGGAGGTTGCAGTGAGCCAACATTGCGCCACTGCACTCCAGCCTGGGTGACAGAGTGGGACTCCGTCTCAAAAACAAAATAAAACAACAACGAAACCAAAACTCTTAAAAGTTCCAAAGCTTTCATTCAGCTTAGCTAAAAGTTGTAATGAAACACGTAACTCCAGGTTGATGTAACTTAATGAGAAATTTGGGAGCAAAAGTGGTTGACACAAGTAATTTTGAGAATGAAAAGCAATGGGGGTGGCCATGATCCTTGTTTACACACCGGTTTCCACAAACTGCAGCTAACTGAGCAAGTACTTATTCTGTATTATCCAGTTTCTAGATGGAGTTTCTTACTTAATATGTCTATCAAATAGGGCAAAAAGCTATACTGTAATATTTAGAAGTTTGTTTTTGTAATTCTCTTACAAGGCCCATGGAGGTACTGCTTGGGCACTGTTGTGTGTTGTAGGAAATTGCAGTGGTGGGACTGTTTGTTGTAGAATGTGAACTCTTGGTTATAGAACATTGACTCTGCGCACCAACTCTGTGATAATGAACCACAGACTGCCATATCACTGATCGTGATAAAATAACTGATAGAATCAGGATGGACATCCATACTTCCTCTCTTTAAGTTAGAGATCAAGTAATCCTAGAGGACACGTGCATTTCAGGGACATACCTGAAAGCCTTGTTTTATAAGACAAATCATTCTAATGGATTAATTTTAAAATGTAATACAAATCTTGTTTTCCAAGAAGGACTGTCTTCTGTAATCTTCCCATTAGGGAGTCATCAGATCTCTGGTCTTTTAGGGGTTTCCTGTAATGCTCCAGGGATGTCAACCAAATACTGCCCATGTCCTCCATGGCCCCACCTACCAGCGCAGCCTCACCTCAAGCCCTCATACTATGCCTCTCCCAGACCCAGATATCTCTCAGCCCCACAGAAGAGCCTTGATCACTGGGGACTTCAGGCCTGGGTCAGCTAGGCAGGTGCCTGGAATGACAAAAGGGCATCACTCCTGCTCTCCAAGAATGAACCTGAGGTGGAGAAACCTGTTACTCTTGGAGCTGCCTGAGGCAGGGGAGGGAGGTAAGACCCCAAGGAGCATGCTGGAGCCAGCACACAAGGCCACTGGACTGCCTTTCTGGGAGGAATCTGGTGAGCTGAGACAGGTAGTGGGTTTGAAGCCAAGGCTGAAGTGCTCAAAAACACAGAGAATGAGACCAGTTACTGCCTGAATAACTGTGTGAGACACATGCATGAGAAACAGTCGGCTGGGCCCGGTCTACCTCCAGACTATGAGGATAAGTGTAAAATGACGGCTGTTTTAAGGCACCAAGTTTGGGAATGATTTGCTGTGTGGCAACACTGAGCTCCATGAGGCTGGGAACTTTGTCAGTCTTGCTCCCTATACGTGTATCCCCAGGGCCAAGAACACTGCCTGGTCCAGAGCAGGCACTTAACCAATATTTGTTGAGAGAGTGAATGGATGTATGAATGAACAGATGAATGAATGGAGGAGAGACTCACTACAGCCAGTAGCAATCCCTCCACCTGCCTCCAGCCAGCATGCTGCCTTTCCTCTGTGCCTTCACTTTCTCACCTTGTTGACTGCTGACCATGCCCTGGATCCCAGCTCCAAGATCACTTTCTCAGAGAGGCTGCCCTTCAACTCGCCTGCCTTGTTTAGCACCCTGTCTCACACTCTCAAGTCACCCGGTATTTCTCCTCCATGACACTTCTCAGCACTGTCATTATGTAATCATACAACCATGGGGAAATTCCTGGCTAGCTGGCTGTCTCCTGCGACTGACCCTAAGCGACATGACAGTAGGAATAGTGTCTGTCTGTTTGCAGAGAGCTGACTGACCGCCTGTCAGAACATTTTTGAAAACTGGCAACATACAGCCAGTCTCATTATTAGAAAGTGCCAATTCTTAGAGAGCTCTCTTTTAATGTTAAGCTGGAATTGACCTCTAACTGCTAGCCTATCCTCCACCAAGCTTTCCAAGCCCATTACACCCAGGTCATCCTTGCCACACAGACCGCAGGTGACCCCAAAGGTTAAGTGTCTTCTCCAGGTTTACTTGGTCAGTCGGGGGAAGAACTAGAGTCTGAAGAGAGCTCTCCTGACTTTCCAGTTCAATGCTATTTCCATCACACCACACTGACTCTTGGATGTTTCCACTGACATTAAATGCTGTGAAATCATCATAATCTCTCTATCCAAACAACAACAGCAAAGCTGTGTACTTTTCATAGCAGAACGCATGGAACAGGTCAAGCTTAACCTATAATACAGAGTATACAATATCCATATATAACAAGAGCTCATGGTGATATTTTAGGGACCTCCCTGCCAAATACCTAAGTGATGAGCCCCTGAGCAAATATCTAATTCTGATTTTCATTTGGTGCTTGTCTACTGGACACTCCTTGTGCCAATTCTCTGCAGGAGGTGTTTCTTCTGCTTTCTTTTCTATGACTTGTCATTCCCAGGATCTTTGAAGATCAAGGACATAAATAAACTAAAATAAAAAACACTCCAGGTTATCTGCAATAGCTCAACAGGCCAGCAACCCTGAATAACTGAGCTTTTGGAGAGAATGCGATGACCAGATAAAAAGTCCCTGACCTAATATGAAAGGAAAAAAGGATAGAGAACAAGGCATGGCACGATTCTAATCAATATGGATAGTTATGTATATGTTTGGAAAACCAGGATGGAAAGAAATAAACATTTAAAAATGAGCTGACGGCCAGGTGTGGTGGCTTACACCTGTAATCATAGCACTTTGGGAGGCTGAGGCAGGTGGATTACCTGAAGTCAGGAGTTCGAGACCAGCCTGGCCAACATGGCAAGGCTATATTTAGTAGAGACTCCTGTCTCTACTAAAAATACAAAAATTAGCTGGCTTGGTGGCAGGCACCTATAATCTCAGCTACTTGGGAGGCTGAGGCAGGAGAATCGCTTGAACCCTGAGGGCGGAGTATGCAGTGAGCCAAGATTGCATCACTTCACTCCAGCCTGCACGAAAGTGCAAAACTCCGTCTCAAAAAAAGAAAAAAAGGAGTTAGTGGCATTTCTTATCTTTCAGATTGGCCAAAAAAAATTCACCTCTCACCTCTCTTGAATGTTAGTTAGTCTCAGGGGGTGAGTTCTTTCATACACTGCCGGTAAGAGGATTAATTAGAATGGTATCTGTGAAGGGGAAATGGTGGTCTCTACCAAAACAATAAACATGCACATCTTTTGCCCCAAGAATTTGTATTCCAGGTTTCTATCTTACAAAAATGTTACCACCTACGTACAAAGCAGCATTAGGAGTCATTATAAAAATGTGAAAATAACTGAAATGTTCATCCATAGGGAAAGAGTTGGAAAATCACAGTTTGTCCAAATAGTGGAACACGATTCAGCCTTAAAAAAAGAAAGAAGCGGGCTTAGGTATGGACAGGCAAACCGCCAAGAAATATTGCCAAGTTAAAAACAAAAGACAGAAAACAAAAGTAGCAGCATGCTAGATACAGTGTAATCTCACTTAGGTAAAACCAACGCTCACATATCCCGACATATATATGTAAATTTTCAGAAAACATAAATTTACAGAAAAAAGTCTAGCAGGAGATGGCTGCTCAAATTAACAGTGTCATCTCTATTGTGAAGTAGGAAGAACTTTCAATATTTACTCATATATTTTAATGCTTTGATTTTATAGTATGTTGGGTGCAAATAACAACAACAACAAAAAAAGGTTAGTAATGACAGAGGAAAACATTATATTGTTAAGTCAAAAAGACAAGCTATAATATAGCATGTACCGGCTGGGCTGAATGGGTTGAAGCAGGGGTGGGAGCAAGACTTTTTATTGTACACTTTAGAATTTGAACCTGTGCTATTTAAAAAAATGAATTTAAATAATTGCTATTTGTAAAAGTAACAAAAAAAAAAAAGGAAAAACATTAAAAAGAGAAAAAGAGAAAATGTGTCCTAAATATTATGAGTGGTTATAGCTGCACTGACAAGTAATCTAAATTTTCTTTAAAACAAACAAATTACAAGACAGAAGATTGGCTCACCACTCCTTAAGTAAGTAGGAATCCTGGCAGGCTTATTTTCTCACATATATTTCTGCGTTTTCTAAATTTTCTTAAAACAAACTTGTATTACTTTTAAAAATCAGAAAAAAGGAGTACTGTAAAACATATTTAAATTACTTTTAAACAATGCAGTTAAGCAGTATTTCACAAGGCAGGCACATGATAAATTATAGAGGCCAGTGGTTTTAAAACACTATCCTCTTCCAAAACTCATCACAACATGGAATCTGATGTGGAATTCAGGTAGCAGTGGAGGTGCTTAGGTGGACTGGGAGGAGCCTCGTGCCCCACTTAGCAGCAGCCCCATCTACCTGCAGAACCCAGGGTTCCAAGAACATCCTTAGGAAATGCACTGTACAGACAGACAAAGGCTACAGGCACCTGAGGGGTGGGGGACTCTATGCTGGGATGATCAGTGAGACGGCTGCATGAAACAGGCAGAAACTGCTAAACTAAAAGGCAGGGAGGATGTCAGTGGGCGTGCCTGATGTGAGGATAAATGGTACAGAGGCAGGCTGCAAAGCCCACACCCATGCCACCGTACTGTGGATGACAGGCCTTATGCAGTGACTCACCAGTGAACAGGGTGGAGGAGGGCTGGAGCCAGACTACGTTCTTGTAGGAGTAGGGAGCCACTGAAAGTTTCTCAGCACACGCCTGACTGGATGAAGGTGGTATTCTTGAAATGTCACTCTCAAGCTGCTGATAGATACAGCCTGCATATCACCCCACCACTGAGTTACAGCATGGCACTGGCAGCAGGAAGACACCCTCCAACCCCCGGGTCCTGACATTTGGGCGCTTGTGGTTCTATCATCATACAACTGGTGGGTTTTGCCAAGACTGTGCTGTGTTCAGACGACCAGACCAGGCAGGCTCCGGCCCTCCTACACTGCTATCCTAGAAGTAGCCCTCATTCCAGGGGCAGTAGGGTTGGGGTCCCCAAGTCACAGCTCATGGTCCCTCCCTGGCACTGAGACTAGGCCTTTTACTCTACCACCTAACAGCCTGGGCAAGGTATTTAATCTCTCTGAGCTGCAGTGTCTTCACCTGCAAATGGTAATTCATTCATTCATTCAGATATTTACTGAGCATCTGCTCTATGCCAAGGATAGTTATAGAAGCTGGCGATTCGAAGTGACCAAATCAGCCCCAAATTCCTGCCCTCACGGAGCTTCCATTCTAGTGGAGTGTAATATTGCTGCCTGCCTCAGGGAGCATGGAGGGGATTAGATGAGATCCATCCTGGAAAACATGACAGTCATGATTTCCTTCTCATTATTATTTGCATTCCCTGCGGCACTTGGACCAAGAAGGCATCCAATAAACAGCATCAAACTATTCAGTCTCTGTCCACGAATATAGATTAACCCACCTCGAAGCAAAGTGCAGTTCGTTCAGCCCTTGGCTTAGACTAGCATGATGGTTCATCTCTCTGTGCCCCACCCCGCCAGCACTGTCTCTAGTCCACCTTAATAAACAGGGCTGGGAGGGAGAACGAAGGAAACCACCCTTGGAACCATTCATCAGAATCAAGGCAGCTGACAGCTTTGCTAAACCCTGGCTCAGCCCTCATTTCCTTAGGGAAAGAAAGCACAGAGCTATTAGAACCCTTACCTTCTCAGGCAGTGCTGAAAGTTCCTTTTTCGGGCCAGGGTGTCCTGCCTTATATGGGACACGAACACCTGATGGACTGCATGCCAGCCTCCACCGGGCCCCATGGAGAGGACTCAGCCCCTCTAATCAGGCCAATCTGTGGCAAGGTGAGCTCTCATTTGGTGGATTTGAGGGTTGAGTATTCGTTGCAATGTGTCCCTGAGGGCACGTATGAGCCTGGGGCGGGGGTGAGTAACAAGCACAACCAGTACATATCCCAAGTGAGTGGCTAGAAGCATTGGTATCAGTCCATGGGTGAAAAAAAAACTATAAACCAACTTTAGAACCTCATCCTCAGGGATCCAAGAAAGTGCTCCATCAAAAATCTCCCTGGCAAGTATCTTGATATATAATGACAACTTCAGCTTTCTTCACCAACTACATGCTGGAGTTCTGGTGCCAGCCTCTATTTTTATAGCCTGAGTAATGCTCGGGCAAAGGACCAGTCAAGAATCAGACACAGAGGGATGGGGCACAAGAGGTGATGGCACAAGTGATGGGGCACCTCTCCTACTCAGCCTCCAGCAGCAGACCCTTTAGAGCACAGTCTGGGACAGCAGCCAAGCCCTGCTCAGATTCTGGCCCAAACTCCTCTGCAGACTCATCCCCTCTCACAGCCAGCCCATGAGTTCCACAGGGGCTGGTCCTTTTCTACCTGTAAGACCCTGTAAGGCCAAGCCCCATGGCACAGCAGTGTTGGACAGGTGAATGGCCACACCATCCCACCCAACTCTGGCACAGTTGACTTGCTGTTCCCCCTTTTCATAACTCAATGTCTGTGCCCATTCCACTCTCTTGGCCCAGATGCCTTCTTGACCTGGTTAACTCCTGTTTATCCTTAAACTCAGCTCGAGCACCACCTCCTGGAAGCCTTCCCTGACCCCAAGGCTGGGTGACATCCTCCAATACTGGGCAACCACAGCCCTCAGAGCCTACCCTTCCCACTCTACTCATCAACACGACAGACTCATGTCAGCTTCCTTGCCCGCCTTCCCCAGGGCTGGGTGGACAGATAGCAGAGCAAGCAACAGTGCTCAACAGGTATGTAGGGGAAGGGAGGGAGGGTGGGAAAAAGGAAGGGTGAGCACCAGGAAGAATGCTGTGGATGGAGTAGCCCCATCACAGAAACCTACAACAAACTAAACAAGAATAAAGCACTACACCCCAGTATATCAATATATCACTCATCAATTATTACTGAGGAAAACTAGCAGGAAGTAGTGGGAAAACACTTTTTAATGAATTAGAGGGGAATCAGGTCACTCTTTGCTGTGTCCTCTCCTCCCCTCCAGATGTGGGCTGGGGCGGGGGCTAGAGAGGAAGGGAAGCTTTGGAAGGTTGGGTGGGCAGGGGTACTTGAAAAAAAGGAGCTCTCATAGGCTCGTCTGGCCTTGGGGGACTGAATACCATTTCCTCTGGGGTAACCTCCTATTGCTGATGTGAATCAACTAGGACACATTCCCACAAAGCTGTTAAGAACATGCCCTGTGTCAACACAGGGGGATAATGAGGGCCTCCCACTGTCCTACTGAGTCATCTGGCCCAGTTCCCAAAGGTAGGAACAGAAGCAGGGATATAGAACAGATGATCTCCTGGGGAATGAAGACGACTCTTGGCTGGAGCCTCTTAGTACAGCATTTCCTTCTAAAGAAAACAGCCCCACTTGCCCCTCAATATCCACTCATTCTTTCTTGCTAAGAGAATCCTGATTTTTTGGAGGGGAAGGGGGCAGACAGTGTGGCAGAGACTGCCAGCTAATTGTGATACCCATCTCCTCTCCCTCCTGGGCATGTGGCTGGACCACATTTCCTCCCCTCGGAAGGTATGCTCATGTGACTGAGCCCTGGCCAGTGGAATGTCAGGGCTAGTAGTTCAGCACCTCTGAGCCTGGCCCACAAAACCCTCCCACACACCATCCTCCATGTTCCTTCCTCCTCAGCTGACTGAGGCAAACGAGCATGGCAGCCTTGAGAGCCTGAGTCCCTGAATCTCCTCTTGGAGGAGAGCCCCAATCAGAAACAGCCATTTTGGACTGTGTGTGAGCAAAAAGTGAATGCCTACCATATTTGAACCATTAAACATACTTGGTTTGCTTAAGCAGTGAGCCTTCCTCAGTGTGCCCCGCTACACACTCACATGGCCCGTTTAACTGGGGGCAGCCCATGTGATACAGTTCTGGCCATGAAATGTCAGGGGAAGTCTGGTCTGCTGGTGTTTTTTGCCATCGTGAAGGAAAGGCCAAGAGAGTAACACAAGTGTCAGTACAGACAGATGTCAGCTGCTGAAACCAACATCAGCAATCACCTATCTTCATGCATTTTGTTACATGACAAAAGCAAACCCCTATTTGCTTAAGCCACTGAGGCAGGGCTTCCTGCTACTTTCAGCCAGACACTTTCATAACTGATAAGTTTTGCAACCACTCATCATTCATTCACCCAACTTTTATTGAGCCCTGTTTCATGCCAGTCCTTGTGCTACAGGCCAAAGTTTTAGAGATGAGCTGGGTATGGCCCCTGCTTTCTAGGGGCTCCCTATCAAGCTGGAAGACAGGCCCATGAGCAGATAATCAGAATACACTGGGAACGGATGCTGTGGTGGCACATGATGATGTCCCAGGACAGTGTGAGCACTGGGCAGTGGGCCGGCACTGAGGTGAGGCGTTCCCAACTCCCCTTCTGGCATTCGGCACACAGAGTAAATAAACACTTCTCAAGCTAAAAGCAAGTAAAAAGAACTCGAGATCCTCAGCCAAGCCAACTGCGATTACTTAGTGTAAGTAGAGTCGTTAAACACCATCAATTAATGCAGCTGTTTCAAGATAATCAGCAGTCATTAGAGCAAGATGCACAAGAGGAGAGAAAACATATCATACACTGCTAACTTAGCAATGCTAGAAATTATGTGAACCGAGGATGAGACAGGCTTGCTTAGATCTTCCTGCCTGCTGACGTTAGCCACCTCCCAAAATATACTTTCTTTCTCAAAGAAGATGGTGATTTTTCACTTTGAAGACAGAGCCAAAAAAATCAACCATCCATGCCATGACCTTCGACCATAAATGCCCAAGCTTTGATTTTTCAGGTCTGTGTTTCCTTTAAGGACTGCAACAGAGACAGACAAATTGGTGACAAAAGAGGTTCCAGTCTGGGAAATCAAAAGCTGATCATGACCAGAGAAGTCAGAGCACCTGGGGAGCCATTTGTAAAACAGAGGAAGGGTTTTCCCCCTTTTACCTTAATTCTCCCTACATACAAAAGATTGGCATTATCTGCTGTTTCTTTGTTTTACAAGTGTGGGGCAAGTTTTTTTTTTTTTTTTTTTTAAGACAAAACTTCATTTAAAATTCCAGGACATAGGTCTACCCTTGAACAACATGGATTTGAATTGAGCAGGTCGACTTACATGTAGGTTCTCTTCCACCTCTGCCACCCCGGAGACAGCAAGACCAACCCCTCCTCTTCCTCCTTCTCAGCCTACTCAATGTGAAGACAATGAGGATGAAACCCCTATGACGATCCACTTCCACTTAATGAGTAGGAAATGTTTTCTCTTCCTTATGATTTTCTTAATAACATTTTCTTTTCTCTAGCTTATTGTGAGAATATAGCATATAATACATACAACATACAAAATATGTGTTAACTGACTACATTATCAATAAGGCTTCTGGCTGAGTAGGCTATGTATAGTTACAATGCTGGGGATTTAAAAGTTATATTTTCAACTGTGGGGGGCCATGGCGGGGCGCCATCAGTGCTCCTAACCCCTGAGTTGTTCAAGGATCAACCGTAGTTTAAAATAAATAAAAATAAGCTGGTTGCTACTAAGATAACTGATGACTGGTTTTCCAATCTGACTGCTGACTTATCGGTATGAAGTATTCCAGTGTATGTAGAGTACAAGCTGGGCTAATCACGCTCAAACGAGGCAGAGAAGCACTCGAGTTCCTGAAGCAGCAATCACAGAAGGATTTTCTGGTCGACAGCCCATTGCTGGAGGCTGTGCCAGCTCCGTGATGGCAGGTGCTAGTCGGGCAGGCTGCCATGCTGGGGCCTCTCTGTAGAATGCACAGAGCAAGCAAAGTGAGGTCTGAGAAGGAAGGACTTCTCTTTCCAGCACCAGTTAGCAAACCCATGCCCGTCAACATAGTTTCTTTGGGTCAAGAAGTTTCTAGCTATGGCAGACACAGGAAATGCGGTGTTCTGGCTTCCTGCCTCTGGCTAGTCCCCTACCTGCTCTCAGGAGCAGCTGTGCCATTTCTTGCTAAGATAACTGGGTCTCTGATAGTACCAAAGGTTTCTGGGGCTGCTGAAGAGCCAGTCCAGGCCAAAATAGTAGCCAGGGCAGCATTCTGTCAACCAGGACCAAAAATAGTGCTGGCAAAACCAGGTGAATAAACAGATCTAGGATCTCTTATCATGCTTCCCACTAACAACCTGTGGCCAAGAGTGACAGTTAAAACAACCAGCATGTGTCAGACACAGACAAGTCAAAATGAGTGCCTGTTTCAAAGAGCTGGCAAGGTCACCACCCCATGGTCAGCCCTTTCACAGCCTCTCATGGCTGTAAGTGAGCAAGTGCCTGGAAATCAGTCTGCACCGCCATTCATGTCCTTCACCACAAACTGAAGTATAATGTCCTCTGTTCCATGAGGACAGAGACCATCATCCTGTATCCATCATCTCAGTGCAGTCATTTGGCGCCTAAAAGGTAATTTTAAGAAACGAATGAACAGGAATAGCAGCTAACATTTTTAAAGCATGTACCATGTGGTAGGTGCTTTTCTAAGCCCTCATCATGTATTATTATATTTCAGTTTCACAACAGTACCATGAAGTAGGTATTATTATCACCACCTAAATTTTACAAATAAGGAAACTGGCCCAGAGAAGTAACTTGCTCAAGGGTATATCGCTAGTAATGGTAGATCCAGGGTTTAAAGTCAATTTGGCCTCTGAAGGTACACACTCAATCACTGCACTGTGCTGAATACACAACCAACTCAGGTACTCTAGTATTAGGAAGGCATCAGCAGAGAACCGCTCACATCCACAAACCTTGAAAAGTCCGTCCAGGTTTCTGGGTACTACATATACAGTTTTTGTTTGTTTGACTTGCAGAAAATTTTAGAGAAAACCAATACTTACTTTTACTCCTAAGAATAGGACCACCTACAATTATCAAAAAACCATATAACCACATTCAGTTATCAAGCAACTGTGGGCAGGAATATCTAGGTTTACATAGTATTTCTCTGCTTAAGGGATCTGAATTCTAGAAGCAGCCTTTCAATAATCCCAAGGTCCCATCTTCCCATCTCTAAGCAGATCACAGGCTTACTGGATCAAATGAGATCATGGACAAAGTTGCTTTTTTATACAGTAAGGTACTGTATAAAAATAATGCATGATCCTAATACTATATTATAATAACTTGCATAAAAATTCTATACTTATTATTCTATACTTGCCAAACTTTCTATACTTTCAAGATAGTTCATATTTATATCTCTCCATGTTTCAATGATATTTAAGCTTAATAGTTTCTGTAAGTCCTTCCATTATTATTTCTGAGCTTCCAAAAATTACTTTACGGTAATTCAACTGCCACTTTCATTTTAGAAACACAAAGCCTTAACGAGACAGTAAATGTTTAATTCTAACTAGATTCTCCTATGTCTGCAGAGGACAAACTGAGCAAGTAAGAGCTTCATTTTATTTTACAGTTAAAAAGTTCAAAATGATACTGCTATATCTCTGCAGGCCTGAAGGTTGGTGTTGGATCCAAGAATGAGGTAAGCCTAGGAAAGTAAGCTGTGGTTTTGTTGGTTGGAAAGACCCATGTCTCTGAATAATCGAGGGGTGGGACAAATAGTATTCAAAATGATTTGTAACTTTAATGTAAATGATGGCTGTAACCACAAACAGAAGTGGAGGAGGAAAGGGGAGAGAGTGGGAGTATCAAAACCAGGTGCAATCATTTTCATCTTAATATGCTTTTTAATTAATATGCTATTGATTACAGCTCTTTCTAAGGAAGTTGGTCACACCCGGGGGCACAAACGGTGGCAAGCAGGTGACAAAAGGATGCCCTGTAAACTGAAACATGAATGTGTAAATTGGAGAAATGATTTTGCAAATAAAGAGAATTTTAAAGTTACTACAGTCTCTACTACTAGATGTTTGAGTTCCCCCAAACTCTCCTCCTCCCCAGAATACACAACTCAGAGGGAGTTCCACCGATGGAGGGAGGGGCAGATGCATGCACAGATGACTCGGCCAAGGGGATGAGGTGATGGCTGCCTCCTGACTGCAGGAACTACTCCCCAAGCCGCCATCCAGTTCTTCTTCCATGCCTTTTAATCATTAACTTCTTCCACACTCCTGAGATTGTTCCTGCTATCACTGCAGATTGAACTTTCTCCAGAAGCCGGTGGCTTCCCCAGCCAAAGTCCAAGAAGGGTCAGAGAAGCCTGCCAGTTTTGAGGGTGGAGGATAAACAGGCCAGAGTCTGTGGCTCAGTTAGGTGTTAGTTGGCTGGGGCCCTCCTGCCTTTTGGAGTCAGAGCAGACCCTGAAAATCATTCTGGGTTCACGGGTGCCTCCTCGTGGCTGCCATGCAGCATCTCCAGGTTGAGAGGCTCCAATGGGCCCTCGTTCACCTGCAAGGCTGTGCAGCAGGTTCAAGAAGAGTCCCCGGGAGATGCTTCTATCAAAAGGCCCACCATCCTACTAGAAAGCTGCCCCCTCTTCTTCACCTCCTAAGTATAGGTGCACAGACCTTCCAAGCCACTGCTCCTTTTGTCACTTACCTAGACTCTCCCCTCAGCACCTCAGGTGAGATGAAGTGGCAATGGTTGTAATTCGAAGTGGCCAGGAGGGCTCTCCAAGTGGCACCGTGTCTCCCTGGGAGCTTCTTCCACTGGAAAATGGGGGATGTTGAAGGGGACTGGGGCTACGGCTCAGGGCCTATAAATTAAGCCATGGTAAAGTGGCTTCCCAGGCCAAACCCCAGACCAATCTTGCTCAAACCATTATTTCCAAAAGGGCACACACCTCATTCAAAAACTTCAAACAGCTCAGTGCTCTCCTACTGTGCTAAGCCCAAGTCTCAGCTGGCTTTCAAGGCCTTCTCAAAACCAGAATGATGGGCCCAGCAAATGGATTTCAGATTCCCATGGGTCCATTTTTCCTATCTCAGTGACTTTGCTCCTAACTGGTAACCCCTACACTGGAAATGTGGGCACACTTCCTTATCCACCAACGAGGAACCTTGTCCAGGGACAGGTTCTGGGGCCGAAATCTCCCCCTATACATTTTCAGGACCTTGAACATTCTCCCATCCTTTCTCCCACCCACCTCTAGATAGTAGTCTCTTTCTCCTTCTCCTCCCTTTCTCTCACTTGCAGACTGCAGGCATTAATTAAACCTCTTCTACAAAACAGATTTTCACCAGCTGCAGGAATTCTGAGCCAGATCTGAAGACAGAGACAATCTGGATAAGAAAGATAAGTTCGTGACAGCCGGGACAGTGCAGGCTTCCACAGTCAAGTGGTAGTCTCAATTTTAGCCCTTTCCAGATTCCCAAAAAAAAGGGGACACGAGGTGTTCCCACCCCCCAGCACTTGGCTGTACTGCCTGGGGCTGGCCTTTGACAGACGCATAAGAGCTGGACCTTGCCCCATCTGCCAGTGGGTCATAGCCACCTCCAAGAGACCAAAGCACTGGCCCAAAACACCGACCTCCCTCCCACCAATACAGCTGCAAGCCATAGAGCCAGGAATGTGCAAGAAGAGCACTCCCAGCACACTACAGGAAGCAACACCTGTGGGGCTCTGCAAGTGGTACCCTGTCTCCCTGGGAGCTTCCTCCGTCAGTGGGCAGGGATAGCAAATGTTAAAGGGGACTGGAACTACAGCTCTGGGCACTCTAGGTGAAGCTGTGGTGGGCTCAACCCTCAGCAGACAAACTTAGCTCCCAAGGGTGCCCACCACCACCCACCCCGATTCTTGAATGAAGACAACTGATTTTCTTCATGGAAATCCTGGAGTCCCCACTGAGGTTAATGACCCACCATCAGAGCCTGATCTGTAGATCGCACTCCCTGCCCCAAACACACGCAAAAATGAGTTTGTATCTAGTGATATGACACATTAAAAAAAAAAAACTGCTGAATTTAAGAGTAACATTTTGAACAGTGTAGCAAAGTGTAGAAGACATTGGTTGTGAACTCAGACTAATTCACGGGGGCATCCATTTTTTTTCTCACAAACACTGAGTACCCGTGGTAGATGGGGCTGGGGGGGTGGGGTGGGGGAGACCAGGCAGGGACCTGGGGCCACAGAGATGGTTCCACCCATCCCTGAAGATGCTCCTGCACAGTGAGGCATCTGACAGTGACTCATGGCAGAGCAGTGTAGGGAGGCAAGGAGAAGCCCACAGGAATTTCTGGACAGTCAGGGAGACCCTACTGAGCCCCAGTGTGTCCTTGGGCTACTTATCTAATCAATAGTGAAGTAATATTGAGCTAATTACTATTCAAGCTGATCAACAGAAAAAAGAGTTACCGATATTGCAGTTCCACAAACACTCAGAGTGCTGTGCTCCAAAGACCAGGTGGCCCACGCTGTTCTCGGTTCCCAAATGCAGCCTCCCAACACATCAGCGAGGGCGGGCTGGTCAGGAGCCAGTCCCTAACAGAGAAGTTTCCTCTACACATCCTTTCTCTGAGATAAGCAATTAATTTAATCCAGGACTTAATGAAAGCCAGGAGAAGGGATGGATCAGATTCATACACTGGCTTTCAGGCTGTCCCATGCATCGCCACCTCTCTCCAGGGACCACGAGGGTTTTTTGTTTGTTTGTTTTAGACGTTGTTTTGCTCTTACTGCCCAGGCTGGAGTGCAATGGCGCGATCTCGGCTCACTGCAACCTCCGCCTCCCGGGTTCAAGCGATTCTCCTGTCTCAGCCTCCCGAGTATCTGGGATTACAGGCATGTGCTACCAAACCCGGCTAATTTTGTATTTTTAGTAGAGACAGGGTTTCTATGTTGGTCAGTCTAGTCTCGAACTCCCGACCTCTGGTGATCCGCCCGCCTCGGCATCCCAAAGTGCTGGGATTACAGGCGTGGGCTTTTTGATCCATCTGCTATAATCCCTCTTCCCACAAATGTCCCGATTGGGCACCAACACCTCTGAGGAGGGTAAGTTGTTACCAAGCCCGACCACAGTCGTGCCCCGTTTGAAAGGGTGGGCTCTGCACTGCCAGCTTCACACCCACGGGCCTTCTGCAAATATCAACAAACGGCCCCATTTGTGGAGCACTCTCCGATCCCCCATCCACCCCCCTACACTTGCCCATTCACAGCTCAATCTGATTCCACATCTCTCCTGATTTTACTTGTTGAATGCCTACAAAGGATCCCTGCCTTCCCACAAAGACATTCGCTGGCCAGCCGGTGATAACCTCACTCTCCCACAGAGCCCCTTCTCAATCGCTGAACTCACAGCCGAAGCGGGAAATATGGCTCCACGTCCTGCACCACGAATCCTTTACCAACCACAGGTACAATTTAAAAGGCAGCTGCGGCTGCAAAGCAGGCAACCTACCCTAAGCAAATCCATATTCTCATTCTCTCTCTCTCTCTCTCTCTCTCTCTCTGTGTGTGTGTGTGTGTGTGTGTCAGAAACCCAGCTTATTTAAAAGATCAGGACATATGCAAGTTCACCAGCAAAAGCAGCGTCGTGGGTCTACACCACACGGTCCTAACCTGCGCATCCAGGAATGTTAACCTGCGCTCGGGCGGCCCCGCGGCCGGCCCCGGACTCCTGGAGGCGTCAGGCTGCAGGTGACTGCCAAGAGGAGCCAGCCCCGTCTCCGTGAAAGGCCGCGAAGTTGCGGCCGCCTGCTTACCTGGAGACCAGCCAGCTCAGGACCGCCCGGGAAGGGGGATCCCGGGAGCTTGAATCTCGGCTGGAATCCGGTGGCGGGAGTGCGGGGTTCGTGCGGGAGAGGGCTGAAGGGGCGGGGGCGAGGTTGAGGCGGGCTCCGCGGGAGAGTGCGGGACTGCAGGGGGCGAGGGCTTGGAGACAGAGCCGGGGGTTCGCAGCGGGCGTGAGACGGCGCCAGCGCTGGGAGAGGGGGCTACAGGGCGGGCTACGGGGCGGGCGCCGGGGCTGGGACACCGGGCGCACGGGGGGAGTGGCAGCGGAGAGGGCGCAAGTTCTAGGCTCTGGGGCGAGCGGGGGAATAAAGGAGGAGGCTTAGTCGCGGGATTCAAACCCGACGCTTCGAAGCGCCCCAGCCTTCCAGCCCCTCTCCCACTGGCGAGTTAGGGGTACCCCGTCAGTCTTCCAACCCCGGACCCCGGATGCCCACCCGCCTCGAGCCTCTGCGCTGCTCAACCCCAACGGCAACCGCCC
>NW_012118043.1:5571259-5589854 GCF_000951035.1 Colobus angolensis palliatus
CGGAGCTCCGCCCCGAGGCGTTGTTGCGGTGAGGCTGGGTGGGGGCGACCGCGCGGGGTTGCTGGAAGACGTTGCCTCTGGGAGGCCCAGCACAGCCCCGAGAAACTGGTCAGTCTGCAGAGCCCTCGGCGTGCAAAGCCACGGGCACGGACACGCCAAGCGCGCGGGGACCACGACCACAGACGCGCAGGGCCACAGCGCGCTTCACAACTCCCGACCTAGGGTCAGGGACTGCACGGACGAGCACCAAGGCCCAGGAACGCAGCCCTGGCCGGCCCGGGCCCTGGTGTGGGTGCTTTGGGGCCATGTGCCTGTCCCGGCGCCGCTGATCCTATCGCCGGGTGGGCGCGCGCGTCTGGAGTCAGCCTGCTGCCACGTAGACCCAAACTGTCACCCCCAACCACCCACCCCTTTCGGCCTATCCCACACTTCTCTTCCGGCTCAGAACACTTCCGGCCTTGTGTTACTCTAGTCCTCGCTGCTGCTCCGTCTCCAACGGCCTGCAGGGACCCGGGGAGGTCGCGGCCCTGCGCAGTCGCCCTTCCCACCTGCTCCCAGCCCGCGGCTTCCTTGGAGCAGCTGCTGAAGAGCCTCAGAGCACTTGAGGGCTGCCTGTAACGCCCCGTTAGACATCTGATAGGCGCACGGTTGTATTTGGTTTGATCAGTATTTGTGAGTCATTTATTGCAAATGTTAGGTTCCAGCTGGTTGGAGTTTCCCACCAGATTTCTCTGTGGAAGATGAAACGACCAACAGCGATTGTCAGAGAGGCCTTTGCTATCAGCTCCAGGTCTACAGCTGTGTGACCTAGCACAACTAGCCTCAGGCAAAATAGATACGGATTCGAATTTGCTGCTATATAGCAGATACATCTTTGAGGTGCACTTTTGGGAAGATCTCATCCCTTGACCTCTGCTTTCTCTCCTTTATTGATGGCTCTCAAATCCACACACTTGGCCCAGATATGTTAGCCATATTTGCCCCTACCCTCCGGTTTTTTTCTTAGAACTTTCCGCCTCAAGTTACCACGTCTGGCACCAAATTTTACCTCTTCTACGCTCCCAACTCCATTTATCCCCATGGTTTCGCCATTCTGTCAGCCACCGGGCATGCCTTCTTCATCAGCCTTAATGGCTCGTCAGTACCTGACTTCGCTGCCTGTCCCCCTCTGGTATTCCCCCTATGCGGCGCTATCCCGGGCCTTCTTTCTGCCCTGAATACTGGCAGCCTCTCCCAATCCATGAGCATGAAATCTTTTCACTGTCCCCTTTAGCATCACCCCCAACTCTCCCACCTGGCCCTCACAGAAGCCCACCCCAGCCCACCCAGCAATGTCTCCTCTCCCCCTTCTGATTGTCCTCTCACCAATTCCAGGCTCTACTGGTTAGCTCACACTGTTACCCTCTTCTCTACATGGGTTAGTCAAGGTGCTTTCTGCTGTAAAAGACAACCCAATTCACACTAGGTTAAACCACAAAAGGTTGATGGGCTGTGTACATGAAGAGCCTGTCTGCTTCAGGCCTGGCTTTAGTCCCAGGGTCTCAGGGACTCCCCCTGTCAGCTTTGCTTTCTTCCACATGAGCTATGCTTTCATGCGCACATGAGACCCTGGCAGATCCAGGCTCACAGGCTCACAGCTCTAGTTCTAGCAGAAAATCAGCTTCTCTGCCAGCCATTGCAACTAGCCTTGGACCTGGCTTTGTTTGCAGGATTCGGCCACATGTCCATGCTGTACTCTCAGCCTCTGTGACTCCATGGCAGCTGGGTTCACTCGTGGACACACTGTCACCCTCTGCATGGAGCATGTGGGCACTCCTGGATCCCTTCTCTGTCACAAGGGGACTAAAGGTAACTCAGGACACCATCTCTAGCCATTTCTCTGCAAAATTTGTCACACCAGCGCTTTGCTTGATGGTGCAGGGCATACTGTGGGGGCAGAGTCTCAGCCCGGAGATAGAACACAGGCCCTCTCTGCTTTCAGTTTCCTCCTTAACCTATCTGAGATCTGTGTCTTTGTACCATCCCCTTCGCTAGGTCCACACTTGGTGTAGGGATGGCCTCAGGCCCTCATGGAATCAGACATCATACACTTCCTAGACTCACGTCCTGTTTCTTTCCCTCAC
Source organism: Colobus angolensis palliatus (assembly GCF_000951035.1). Lineage (NCBI taxonomy): Eukaryota > Metazoa > Chordata > Mammalia > Primates > Cercopithecidae > Colobus > Colobus angolensis. The sequence continues at coordinate 5,573,383 of NW_012118043.1, forward strand.
CTTCCCGATTCCCTGAGGATGTCTATGCTACCTTCCATTCTAGAGGAGGCACCTCCTCCCTCTTCCTGTGGACTCTGAGTTCTGAGTGGTACCCACCGAGCCTTAATGGAGAAAGGGGCTACAGGGAAGGAAAAAGAAAAGCTTCCTACAGGGAAAATAGATATGGGGAAGCATCTCAAGACCATTACTCCCATTAAATCTCTTTCCTCCGTGGTTGCCTGACACAGCTGGGGACCATCTGGCCGGCACCTGGGGAGACTGTGCCAGAGCCTGCAGCTGACAAAGCAGAGTGGTGAAATAGGCAGATTTCTTTCTTTCATTTTTATTTATCTTCACAAGAGAATGGATGTCATAGGCAGGTTTCTGCTGTGCCTGAATCCCACATACCACTGGATTTTTCAAGTACACGTTCCAGTAAATACCCCACTTTCCCCTAAGCAAATTAGAATTGGATTTCTCTGTCACTTGCAACCAAGAGAGTCTTGACTAGTATAAGCCCCTAGTATAGGACCTCACACATCAGTTCCTGTAAAATAGCAACTATCATCACCATTATTAATCTGATAAATGAGCAAGCCATCCTCTTTGGTGACTGTAAACTGTAGAAATGAAAAGTGCATGCTGTGTGCTCAATAACTTTTGTCTCCCCTCCTATTCCCAGCCTGCTCCTTTGTCCTTTCCAAATTCACATCTTGACCTCCAAGGAAACCCTCAACATTCATTAAAAGCAGAGCCCACTGGGCGTGGTGGCTCAAGCCTGTAATTCCAGCACTTTGGGAGGCCGAGTCGGACGGATCACGAGGTCAGGAGATCGAGACCATCCTGGCTAACACGGTGAAACCCCGTCTCTACCAAAAAAATACAAAAAACTAGCTGGGCGAGGTGGTGGGCGCCTGTAGTCCCAGCTACTCGGGAGGCTGAGGCAGGAGAATGGCGTGAACCCGGGAGGCGGAGCTTGCAGTGAGCTGAGATCCAGCCACTGCACTCCAGCGTGGGTGACAGAGCAAGACTCGGTCTCAAAAAAAAAAAAAAAAAAAAAAAGCAGAGCCCACCCATCTTATAAAAATAGTCCCAGGCTCACCCACGTCGTGAATATTCTGCTAGGCAGCATTTGCTGCCATTTTACACAAGTAATCCCTTCCTAGACTATAAGCAACTGGGAGCAGGTGTCCAGCTTCAATTCACTTTCAAGCCTTTGAGCAAAAATTGTACAAATATTTGCACAGCCTCCTTTGTCCTGTACTGTAGACTTAGAGAAACAATGAGCTACTGCCTGTACACTTAAAGGGACTTTACCATGGGGAAAGACAAATAGTCTAGGACAGAGACTGAGGTAACAGATGACAATACCAGGGAGTCCTCTAGGGGATGGAGGTGGGGTGGTTATTTGCACCATGTTCTAAGTTCCAAAGGCCTGTGCTGCCTGCAGTCTTGACTTATGACAGATTTTATACATCCACACTAAACCTTTCTCTGTGCCCATCACAGTATCCAGATAATACATTTCATTTCAAAATTCCATTTACCATGGGTTTTGTTTTTCCGATTACAAAAGAAATACCTATTCATTGTTGAAACTTGGAAAAATACAAAGCACACAAAAATAAAGATTAAAGCTAAAATTATACATAATAGATTTATGTTGATGAATATAAATCTATTTGAGAACATCAAACTATGATGTAAAGAGAGAAAATTGTCTCATTCACACTTCTACCCCACACCTGGCAACTACAGGGCCTCAGGGAGATAAATATCTTGCAAAAAGCTAAAGGTCATCTCTTAGCTTCTTGCAGAAATGCTGCACTCTCTCTAACACATGTGTAGTTTTTAAAAATGCAATTCAGTCCAGCTCCAGGGTGGTCTGCTCTCTATTATTTATGTATGCATGATTCATTTTACTTACTACCAGCTGTAATCCCTTCTCCCCACCCCTAGCAGGCCTATTATGCAAGTCCCTTCCCCCTCCTGAGAGCAACTAAGGAGGCAAACTCATTTTCCCATCTATCTGGATGAAATTTAATTAGAAAGCCAAATCTGGAAGAACAGAACACAAAATAACCACATTAAATAAAAATAAGAGATGACTCTGAACTTGACCTTGAGCCAAAGAATCACAAAGAACTGCAGTAATTTGCTGAATCATAGATCTAAATATTCATTTTTGTCTTCTAACTCTAAGCCCAACTGAAAGAGGCTTCTAAAGAAAGAAAGAAACAAACAAGTGCTAGATGAACACACATAAATCATATTTACAAGTCATAAAAGGGACCAGGCATGGTGGCTCACACCTGTAATCCCAGCACTTTGGGAGGCTGAGGCGGGTGGATCACGAGGTCAGGAGATCAAGACCATCCTGGCTAACACGGTGAAACCCCATTTCTACTAAAAATACAAAAAATTAGCCAGGAATGCTGGCGGCACCTGTAGTCCCAGCTAATCGGGAGGCTGAAGCAGGAGAACAGCGTGAACGCAGGAGGCAGAGCTTGCAGTGAGCCCAGATTGCGCCACTGCACTTGAGCTACAGAGCAAGACTGTTTCAAAAAAAAAAAAAAAAAAAAAAAGTCATAGAAGGACAACAGGGTAACTCTGGCTTTCTATTCCATCTAAAACAATGCCAGGCACATAGTAGGTACTATATGAAAATTGGATGAATGGATAGATGGGCTAAAAGCCCATACTTCTTGTTTTACAATGGAATGTTAATCAGAAAGGAGATGAGAGGAGATTGAGCAGCTGATGGAGCTTTCTGCAGTCTCATGGCCACTTGAGAAACAGCAATTGTAGTTCAGGGTCCATGAGAGATGGGGCCCAGGCTATACCCTAGACTTCCAGTTAGGACCCAAAGGAGAAAGATTAGAAGCTAGAAAACAGGCTTATAATGCTGTAAGTCATTGCCAACGTAGAATTCTATGCCCAGAGTAAACAAGAGACAGAGAAGAATCAACTTGCCCAAAATCAGTCTCAAAATTAGAATTAGGCAGTGGGAGACCCAGCACTAGAATCCAGGCCTCCTGAACGTTTCAGGGCCCTTTTCACTAAACTACACTGGGTTCTTTGCCCCATATATATGTTTTTTAAGCCACTGAATAAAAAGAAAATAAAACATCTCATGTTCTTCAAAGAGGAGCAGAACAAATTTATCTTACAATTTGGATTGTTCACAGATTGCATCCCAAAACTACTTAGGCTCACCACTTCCCTCAGTGGATCCAGGCGACTTATATTCATGAACACTGGCTGAGTTGCCTTGAGTTCTGAGACCTTTTGCCTTCAGCTCAGGCATCCCCGTTGAGCAACAGACCAGAATATCCAATTGCTTACTCAGTGATTGCGTTGAATTTCTCAAAGCACCCAAAACTCCAGGATGCCCAAAACTTAACTGGTGTTTTCTATTGTAGGGAATAGCACCTGTGCCAACTCTCCTAATCTGAAAATGAGAAACAGGGGAAACACCTCTCTCTCCCTCATCCTCCATATCTGGTCCTTTCCCAAGTCCTGTTCATCATTCCCTCTATGAATATTCCTCTAATTTGCCCACTTTGGTTGTGTCCATCACCACTATAGTCCAAACCATGGATCTGCTTTCTATCACTATGGAGTAGTTCGCATTTTCTCAAATTTTATATTAATGAAATCATATAGTATGTATGCTTTTTTGCTGGATATTTTTCACTTACTTAGCATAATTATTCTGAAATTCAGCCACACTGATGCTTCTATCAATAATTTGTTCATTTTCATTGCTGACTATTTTTCCATGGTAAGGATGTCCCACAGTTTGTTTTTGATTCACCATTGATGGACATTTGGATTGTTTCCAGATTGGGTTATGACAAAGTTTCTGTGAACATTCGTGTACAAGTATTAGTACTTGTACCAATGAACACAGGCTTTCATTGCTTTTGTGTAACTATCTAGGAATGGCATGGCTGGGTCACATGGTAGGGATACGTTTAACTTTTAAGGAAATTGTCGAACTGTTTTCCAGACTGCTTATACCATTTTACACTCTCATCAGTAATGCTGAGAATTCCTTTTGCTCCATATCCTCACCAACACTTGGTATGGTCAATATTTTTAATTTTAGCCATTCTGGTGGGTGGGTAGCAAATATTGTTTTTGCTTTAATTTGCAATTCACCATTGTTTCATGATGCTGAGTACCTTTTCATGTGCTTATTTGCCATCTGTGTATCTTCCTTGGTGAAGCATCTGTTCATGTCTTTTGACTATTTAATTGGGTTGTTTGCCTTATCATTGAGTTGTGAGTGTTCTGTATATATTCTAGACACAAATCTGTCAGATTTACATTTGCAAATATTTTCTTCCAGTCTATGGTTTGCCTTTTTCATTTTCATTACAGTGTATTTTGAAAAACAAAGTTTTCAATGTTGATAAAGTTCCACTTACTGATTTTTTTTTTACAGTTCTTGATTTTCGTGTTCTCTTGCAGAAATTTTTGCCAAACCCAATACAACTATGATTTTCTTCTAACTTCCTCAAGAAGTTTTACAGTTTTGGCTCTGACATTTAAGTCTATGTTCTGTTTCAAGTTAATTTTTATATAGGATATGAGGTAAGGGTCAAGTTTTTACACATGATTCCAACTGTTCTAGCAGCAGGTGTAAACATCATCCTTTCACCAGTTATTTGCCTGGACACCTTCGTAGGAAATTAATTGGTTTTTATCTGTGGGTCTATTTCTGAACTCTCTATTCTGTTCTACTGATCTAAATGTCTATCTTATGACAATACCAAACTGTCTTGATTACAGTAGCTTTATAATAAATCCTGATGGCAAGAGCATAAGTCTTCTAATTTTATTTTTTTCTAAATTGGTTTGATCACTCTAGGTCTTTTTCATTTCCATGTAAGTTTTAGAATCAGCTTGTGAATTTCTACAAAAAAAAAAAAAAAAAATCCTTGTTAGAAACTTGGCCGGGATTGCATAGAATCTGTAGATCACTTTGGAAAGGTTAGATATCTTAACAATATTGAGGCTGGGCGCGGTGACTCAAGCCTGTAATCCCAGCACTTTGGGAGGCTGAGACGGGGGGAACACGAGGTCAGGAGTTCGAGACCATCCTGGCTAACACGGTGAAACCCCATCTCTACTAAAAAAATACAAAAAGCTAGCCGGGCGAGGTGGCTGGTGCCTGTAGTCCCAGCTACTTGGGAGGCTGAGGCAGGAGAATGGCATAAACCCGGGAGGCGGAGCTTGCAGTGAGCTGAGATCCGGCCACTGCACTCCAGCCTGGGCGACAGAGCCAGACTCCCTCTCAAAAAAAAAAAAAAAAAAAGAACTGCTTTGAACAATATTGAGTCTTCTGACACATGTACACCATATTTTTATATTTGTTCACATCTTCTTTAATTTTTCTTAGCAATGTTTTACTTTTCATTGCACAGGTCTTATACACTTCTTGTTTATTTACACCTAAGGATTCAAAATTTTTGATGCTGTTATAAATGATATTGTTAAGTTTCTATTTCTAATTGTTCATTGGTAGTAGATATACATAAAATTGAGTTTTGTATATTGACCTTGTATTCTGCTAAACTAATCTGTTAGTTCTAGCAGCTTTTTTAGGTCCCTTAAGATTGCCTGCAGAAATGATTATGTCATGTGTGAATAAAGACAGTTTTCCGTCCTCCTTTTCAATCTGGATACCTTTTATTTCTTTTTCTTGTTACTTTGCACTGACTGAAACCTAGTATAATGGTATAAACAGGGGTGGTAAGATTGGACATCTTTGCCTTGTTCCTGATCTTAGAGGGTCTTTGAGCCATCTGCCATTATGTATGATTTTAACTGTGGGCTTTTCATAAATTGCTTTTATCATGTTAAAGTTTCCTTCTATTCCTAATTGACTGAGAGGTTTGTTTTTTTTTTTTTTTTTTAAATTATCAGTAATAGATGTTGGATCTTCTCAGTTGCTCTTCGTCCATATAAAGAGATGGATCATATAGTTTTTAGCTGAGATGATCATGTGGTTTTCTTTTTTATCTGCTAATATAGTAAATTGTACTGATTATTTTTTAATGTTAAGCCAGCCTTGGATTCCTGGGGCTAAACTCCACTTGGTCATGATATATTACCCTTTTAATACATTGCTGGATTTGATTTGCTAAAAATGTTTAAAGAATGTTTATGTCTATGTTCATGAGTGATATTGATCTATAATTTTCCTTTTTTCATAATGTTTGGTCCAGGTATCAGAGTAATGCTGGCCTCATAGAATGACTTAGGAAATGCTCATTCCTATTTCAGTTTCTGGAGAATTTTATGTGTATGAGTATTATTTCTGCCTTAAATATTTGATAGGCATCACCACTAAGCCATCTTGACCTGGAGTTTCTTTATGGGAAAGTTTTATAGAATTTTTATTTAAAAAATTAAGCAATTGTGCTATGATATTACAATGACTACAACATCACTAGCTAATAGGGCTTTTTCAGCTCTATTATAGTCTTATGGGACCACTATCATATATGCAATCAATCACTGACTGCAGCATCTGTTATGGACCACATGACTGTACTTTAAAGATGTTCTTCCACTATCTTCCTATTTGCATTGTTTCTGACAAGAAGTCCATTGTCACTCTTATATTTCTTTCTCTTTATGTAATGCCTCTTCCCCCTCCCCCTGCTTGCTTTTTATAATTTTCTCTTTATCACTGGTTTTAAGCAATTAGATTATGATTCATATTGGTCTAATTTTCTTTATACATGAAGTTTTCACCAAATTTATAACAATTTCTGCCATTATTTTTTGAAATATTTCTCTGTCCACTACTGTCTTTTGAGGACTCCAATTACACACATATTAGACTGCTTGAAATTGTAACACAGCTCACTGATACTCTTCATTTTTTCCATCTTTTTTTCTCTGTGTTTTGTTTTAGTTTCTATTTCTACATCTTCATGTTCACCAATATTTTATTTTCTGCCATGTCTAATCTGTTGTTAGTCTCATCCAGTGCATTTTTTTTGTCTCCAATATTTTATTTTTTATATCTAGACACTTGATTGAAACTTTACTTAAAAAGTATTTTTCGCTGGGTGTGGTGGCACACACCTGTAATCCCAGTGCTTTGAAAGGCCAAGGTAGGAGTATCACTTGAGTCCAGGAGTTCAAGAACCAGCCTGTGCAACATAAGGAAGCTCTGTCTCTACAAAAAAATTTAAAAGTTAGCCAGATGCGGTGACACATACATGTAGTCTTAGCTACTTGGGAAGATGAAATGGGAGGATCATTTGAGCTCGGGAGGTCAAGGCTGCAGAGAGCCATGTACGCCAGCCTGACAAGGGGCAAAATCTCTGTAAAGAATAAAAGGAAAAAAACTTAAAAAGTATTTTTCATGTCTCTATTTAACATGCTCATATTTTCCTCTACTTTATTGATCATATATGGTAGAGTTGTGATTTTTTTAATGTGCCTATTTATTTAATGTATAATTTCTGGGTTGATTTTGATTTTTTCTCCTTATCATGGGATGTAGTTCCTTGCTTCTTTCCATGCCTGGTAATTTTTGTTCAATGCCAAACATTGTAAATTATATTTTTGTGGGTACCAAATATTCTTGTTTTTTAACAAATATTTTTGAACTTTGTTCTAGGACACATAAGTTACTTAGAAACAATTTGCTCTGTTTGAATATTTGCTTTTACATTTTGTTATGTGGGATCAGACCAGCCTTTAGTCCATACCTGGTTTTTCCCCATTACTAGAATAATACCCTTTAGAGTACTTTATTTAAGTTCCCATGCATTACAAGGTTTCCCCATTATGGCTAGGGGGAGCACCAACAGTTTCCAGCTCTGTGTAATCCTGGATGTCAGAGACCTGTTCATCTGCCTTTAGTGGGGGCTAAAAGATCCCCTCCACGCAAGAAACTAAAGCAATGTTAGGTCTAGCTAGGTAATACTAGAGCTAGCTGCTCCTTCAATTCCCAGAGCACCAACATATTTTCACACACCTCACAGGGAGCAAAGAGCTAAGGAGTTCTAACTCCCTCATCCTCTGACCTTTTCTCCCTCCCATCATACCTGGCTCCAACACCCCATCCCCACTACCTTGGATCCTACCTGGGTTTCAAAATAGCCTAAAACAGAGAGGTTGAATTGAGCCATAGGCTGGGGCAGGGTAGGAGGTAGGCCTGGGACAACTGGGGTGATCTGCCATTATCCCGGAGAAACAAAGGCAAGATCAACCTAAGTCCTTTTGGAAGAGTGAGAGGCCAGCATAATGGCAGTGTGGCAGGATGGACAAAGAATGAAACGTGTTTTCAAGAGGTCTCCAATCCCCATTCATTCATTTATTGAGTGTTTAAGGCATGCTCAGCACTGTGCTGGGTATCTTGACGGGTATTTGCCTGACAGCCCCCAAAGCCTGTTTGAGAAGACATATGATCAAACAAGCATCAGACTACAATATTGAGTCAGTGACAGGGGTTGAGCAGGGGGCCTAACCTGGCTTGGAGAAGAGGGAAGGTTTCCCAGAGGTGAAGGTCCATTGAGTGAGCAGAAGTCAGCCTGGCTTTTCTTCCCTCCATGGTTCTGGCAGGGGCAGATGGGGCAGAGCCATGTCCTGGGCCCTTCAGGGTTTTTGCACAGCCTGGCCTCTCAGGCAGAAGACAGTTTGCAGATGGGACTCTATTTCTATATTCTGAAGGTCATGACTCTCAACTGAAGCTCAAAAGCAAAGCACGTCTGTGTGTGCTCCTCTCTCATGAGAAGGGCTTCCTCAAGAATTCTAAATGACCCATAAAAACAATTGCCCTTTATTGAGCACCTCCTGTGCACCAGACCCTTTGCTAAACATCTTCACACACACCATCTCATTCAAGCTCCAGTGGTTGTTGGGAATATTAACTCCATTTTACAGATGAGAAGAATGATGCTCAGAGGGTTCAACAGCCTGCCTAGCATCACACGGCTCTCTGGGTGGAGCCAGGTTTGACCTCTGTTTGCCTGACTCTTGCCTCCCTTCTCAATCTCATCCCCCTTCCATCCAACACACTTTGGTTCCTCCATTAACTCTCACTCCTCCTGGTAGAAGCCCCTGTTGGGCCCAAGAGAGTTGGGGAGGATGGATGATCTCAACATCCTTCCTACCTATGCTGGCTCCTGGCCTAGGTGAGGTGCAGTGTCATGTCTGGACCTTGGTGAATGTCTCAGCCCCTTTCAGGCTCCCAGTTCCTCACAAATAGCCACCCTGTGTCCAGTCAAAACTCACTTTTGACTTTAAAAGATCCAAGTTACTAGTCCTTTTGAATGAAAGTGAGAAGCACCATGTTCTTCTCCTAGGCTATGGTGTTGTTAAAGAAAAAATTATTCAGGGATACCTGTTAAAGCATGGTCAGGAGACTTTATTTGGGACCATCACAACAGGTTTAGGGACCACTGCAATGGAGTTTTGCAGTGGGGGAAAGAGATTGGACCAAACTCAGACAGACAAGTGGGAATGTATAGCCAAGGAGCAGGTTGGGGGTCAGTGGATGTAAAATTGCTAAGAGGAAACATGAGGGGCAAGAGAGATTATGGCTCATCTGACTTAACAGGATTCTTTCTGAAGTCAGGCCAGGGTGAGTAGACATCACCTGAGGGATGGTGGAGGGTGACAAACCCATCAGATATCAAGGCTGGTCAGATATTGAGGAAGACCGGATATCAAGAGTGGACAAGGAAGCACACAGGTGTGCTTAGGAGAAGGTTCAGAAGCCTGGCTGAAGCCTGGGCAAGCAAATAATTTTTTTAAGTGTGTGCCTGTGTTGTCCTCTCTCTGTGGAAAGAGAGACTTCATCTGCTTAGAAAGGGACCCTTAGGGAGGATTTGGGGAATAGAGACCCTCAGCCTTGATCCTGTTTCCTTCGCCAACAAATCAGAGAGCCAAGTTCTCTGGGCTCCTTGCCAAGTGCAAATAAGGGATTCCCAGCAGCTGGTTCCCCTGGTATCTTTCTCCAGAGCCTAGTAGGGGGCAGAGAGGTGGGACCTGATGCTTGACCTTGGGCAAAGTCAGCCTGTGGGGGTTTCTGGAGGCCCCTCCTTGGTCACCTCATACAGAATTATGGACAAGAGGAGAGACTCTACCCTACAGAGATACAGTGTTTGATTCTTACCCCAGGTTTCAACATAGGCAGACTGGAGAAGGACCACAGTATCTGGAGCTGCTCTATTCCCTGGGCCAGGTGGCCTGGGGTGGGCAAGAGGATGGCAGAGGGGGAAGGCAGCCTTTTTCTCCAGGGAGATGGAATGCTGAGCCTCGCAGGTGTCAGCTGCTTTAAGGTTCTGGCATCCATCAAACCATCATCAACTCCAGGGCTTCATGTCAAGGTTGAAGAAGGCAAAGGATGTGTCCCCTCTACCACGTCCCAAAAGTGGGGGAACTACTTCTTGGAAACCCTATTCTCTCTCCTTATTCCAAATATCCAGGAGAGCTTGGACAGGCCCCACCAGTGCTCATACAGGGCAGTGGGTACAAAACCCTGGCCTGGGCACTGGACTTGGGCACTTGTTGAAATACAGATTCCAAGCACACACACAGAGATTTGTTCTCAGGAGCTGGGCTGAGACAAAGGTGGAGTAAGAGAGGAGCCTAGGGTGAAAAGTTCAAGGAGCCCCTGTTCTCAGGAGCAGAACCTGCCCTTGCAAGACCCTGAAGCAATGGCCTCCTAAGATTTGTGGCCTGGGCCCCTGGTTGCTTTACTCTGCTGAAGTTGTTGGCCTGTTCAGGAGATCTGGGGATGGCCCTGAGGGCCAGCCAAGTTTGGGAACCATTGCCCTCCACAAAACAAGCACTCAGCATCATACACAGAATAACAGGCAGTGCCAACAGGGCTGCCTTTCTTCTTAGCAATGGCAAGGAAGCGCTAGGGCATCTGGGTGGTTAGGAAGCTGGGATGGATGTGATGGTAGAATAGGAGTCTGGGGAAGGGAGGAGCAATGGGGAGGACAGGAAGGGTGACAGACAGACAGGAATGAGGTTGAGGAAGGGTTTGGAGGCAATGGTCTTGCCCACTTCAGTCACTCACAATTCCTATCCCACCTCATCCCTTGAAACCAGCAACCCACTTGTGCTTCGGGTGGCAGCTGGGAGGTACAGGGTGATGGACCCCCATGTGGTGAAGATGCCTGGGCTGGGTGGCTCATGACCTAGCTCGCAGGGGGCACTCTCCGCTCACCAGATTGAGGTTCACTGTGTGTGCTTCTCCTGATGGGTGAGCAGCTGCAAAAAGCAGGGCTGGGAACCACTGTGGAAGCTCCTCTTAGCATAGCCCCTGCTCAGCTGGGGCTTCCTGATCAAACTTCTTTGCCCTTCCAGGCTGGGAAGGCCCTTCTACCTCCTCCCCTCTGCCCATCCCAGCGGCCACCTTGAGGTCCACTTGTCCTTATTTCTTGCACTGATAATGAAGCATTGTCCTTACCCAGCCCACTCTTCTGTTTTCTTCTGTGATGTTCTCTGTGATCCCAGGAGTTCATCAGGATCCCATTTCATGTAAGCGATAAAAGTAAAGGCCAAAGAGGTTAAGTGACATGACCAACATGACCCAGAAATTTGTTTGTCAGGTTTGAATAAAATTAAGGCCCAGAGTCATTTTCCTCCATGTGGTCTTGGTCCCATCAGTCCAGCCCTCCCCAACCAATCAGAACTGTGAAGGCTGCATGTCATGATGTCATGGTTCTTCACCAGGGACCTTTGTGCAGGTCTCAGGTCCCCTGTGCAGGTCAGCCCTATGTGGCTCCTACTGCCTTGAGTAGTTGTGACTGTCACCACAGTGGGCCTGTCAGCTTCTCAGATGGCCATGTCCCTGAATGCCCCCAGAGAGCCTTCACGTGCCTGGTGATCAATAAATGTCTGCTGACCGAGTTCCTGTTAATGAACAGTGATGCTTCATCAGTGAATATTGATGGATTGGGACTCCTGCGTACTCTGGACAAGAAGCCAGGGCTTTTGCTAAATGCAGCACAGAAGAATTCCCAGTAAGTTGAAGGCATTCTAATCCGCTACACAGACAAATCTGTAATTGATTCAGGCTGGGGGATGGGGTGTCTCTCTGTTGTCATGGTGACTCATTAAAAAAAAAAAAAAGGATTCTTTAACAGCATCCCAGACATTATGACTCTGAAGTAATAACCCTTTTAAAATTGAACCATATTAATAAGATCCACCCGACTGCACAGTGTTTTTTTCTTTTTTTTTCCTTTGGATGCATTATTAACCTGGCTAGCAACAAGACCTCATCGATGCGAAATGCCCATTCAATAAGAATACCATTTCCAGCGTTGAATAAGGAAAGCTGCAACTCTCCAATTCTGGAGATCCTGGTGGGTAAGGAATAAGCTCCGAATGTGATCTTTGGGTTGCAGAGTCTTGGAGGGCCAGGATTGTGTGTGGGTCATCTCTCTTGGTTGAATCCCTAAAACTTGGGGCAGCCTGTGCAGGCACATGAACCAGCTAGCCACAAAGCATCAGAGGGAAGTTGAGAAAAGAACAAAGTAAATTTCACAGAAGTTCTACATTGTGTAAGAGATGAATTGCAAAAATCTTGATTCGCACAGTTCTTCTACCCCAGCATCAGTTTTTGACATTGGATTTAACATTTTGCAAGTATTTACTGAGCACCATGGTGGACAGACTCTAAAATGACTCCAAACAGTCCCTACCTCCTGGCATTCACACCCTATGTAATCCCCTCCACTTGAGTGTGGGCAGGCCCTGCAACCTGCTTCTAACAATAGAATATGGCAAGGCAATGAAACAATACTTCCATGATTATGTTACATAAGAAGTAACTTCTGTCTTGTTGGCAGACTTTGTCCTTTACTGGCTTTGATGAATCAAGATGCCATATGGTGAGCTATTCTATGGAGAAAACACCCTGGAAATCAACTGAGGGTGGGCTCTGGCCACAGCCAGCAAGAACTGAGACTCTCAGTCCAGCAATTCACAAGGAACCTAATCCTGCCAAGAACCACATGAGCCTGGAAGTAGGATCTTCCCCAATCAGGTGTTCAGATAAGACTCCAGTCCTGGCCAACACCTCGATTGCAGCCTCATGAGAAAGTCTACAACAGGAGACTCAGCTAATCCATGCTCAGATTATTGACCCACAGAAACTTTAAGATAGTAAACATGGGTTGTTTTAAGTTAATACCTGAGTGATTATTGGTTACACAGCAATAGATAACTAATACAAGTACCTACTGATGTTGTAAGTGCCATGAATACACCAATGAGTAAGACAGACAATGTCTCTGCCTTAATGGATGTTTCATCATATTTTAGGATTCAGACAATAAGTAAATTAATACATTATTGCCATGAAGAAAAAGCAATTAGGGTGAGGGGACAGAGTAGGAAGTGGGCGGTATTTCAGACAGGGTTGGTGAGGAAGATTCAGTGTGATGAGGAAGTGTTTGGGCAGAGAGTTGAAAAAGTGGGCACATCTGAGGGAAGAGTGTTCCAGGCAGAGGGAAAAGCAAGTCCAAAGGTCCTGGAGTAAGGAAGGGGTGAGGATAGAGCTTGGTAGGTCAAATTCCAGTTGGTAGAGGAAGTGTTGTAAGAGACGAGCTCAGAAAGTTAGTGAGGCCAGACCATAAATGGCCCTGCAGATTGTGGGGAGGGCTTTGATTATATTTGCCATGTGACAGGGGGCTCCAGAGCCTTCTAAACAGCTGAGTGATGTGACCCAAACTGTGTCAGAGTCTCTCTGAAAGGACGATCTTCCTCTAATAGCCATGACATGAATTGCTACTCAGGGCCTGGAAAGTGACAAATCCATTTTCCTCCAGGGGTTCTCTCAGAAACCCTGTAGGGTGGATGGGGCAGGTACAGGAATTCCTCCCCATCTGTGTACTCCCCTAGTTTAAAATGCTGGTCTGTGTGGCTGAACCCCTGCGTCCTATTTCCACACTAGGAGCCATTAGAATAGAGCAGGACAATTGATGAGTCACTCTAGTCATGCTGTGGGGACCCCGGGTTGTAATGTCAGAAAGGCTTTTGGGTTTGTGTGTGGGGTGAGGCAAGTGAAAAATGGTGCTTCCCAGGTGCATGTTATTTGCAGCAAAGGCAAATGAATGTACAGGGATTTTTTTTTATAGGCATCTCTTTGTAAGATTTTGAAAATCTTCTCTTTTCTTTCCTTTTTTCTTTTTTAAGCTCTAGGCCCTCTGAAGGCATCTCTTTGAAATGTCAAAGAAGGAAGACCCTGAAAATATTTCTCATGAATTAATTATATAGGGCCCATTATTACGAATCTAAAATATTGCAAATGCCATTAAGATGATGTGTTTTTTCTTTGAGTAGTACTCTCTTTATTGTGTTCTTTTAGAGGCCATATAAACACATATTAGAGATTTTATATATTTACATACATTATTAATCCTTCAATTTAACTTTTTCCTGTAACATTATATAGATATATAGATATACAGTTTCATATCTATACTTTTATTGTTACGTAAACATAAACCTCAGTGCTGAAAGAGAAATTTGTCTTTCAGCCCTGTCCCTGAATTTCAAGAGATTAAGTAAAAGGCTGCTATAATTTCTTAGTGGGTCCTGCTGCCTTGGGCCATAGTAAGAGGGGAGGACAGCAACTCTATTGGAAGACAGGTGAATAAAATCTCATTCTGCCCTCCATCCATTCCCTCATCCATCCATTCATCTACTTATCCATCCACTCACCATCTATCCACTGCCCATGCATCCATCTTTTCATTCATTCATTCATTCATTCATCCATCCATCCCTCACCCATCCTCTATCCATCTATACATCCATCTACTTATCCATCATCCATTCATTCATTCATCCATACTTCACTCATACTCTATCCATCTATGCCTTCATCTACTCATCATCTATCCATTCATTTATTCATTTGTTCATCCCTGCATTTCACACATATTTATTGATCACCAAACATGGCCAGACACTGCAATAGGAAACTGGAGACAAGGCAGAGATGGTATTTTGTCTCATATACAGTCTAATCTTTGTTCTGCACACAAAGTTTGGTTCCTTCCCCATAGCACCACTCCACCACTACCCTTGAACTCTCATTTATACAATCACCTATTTAAGTCTTGCCGAGGGATATGCAGTTAAACTTTGCTTTCCATTCTTGAGTAGAATCCAAAAGTCTCCCTCAAAGCACTCCTATCCCATGGTGTGTGCCTTTGCATCTGAGATGGGCATGATGAGGGATGACAATCAGAGATCTTGGCATCTGGTCCAAAGTCCTTCTGGCACTTAATTCATGGGAAGCTCTTTAAGGTGCCAGTACTAATAGTCCAAAGCCTTCTGAAACATTCAAATGTGTTGAATAATTACTATATATGGCAGGAGTGATAGATGTGCTCTTATTTTCAAAAACATGGTTCTTTCTAGGTCCTCTACCCCTTATGCTCTAAAATTTTGGAGTGTTTCTCAATGTTAAACTTTCAGCCATCTGCTTCATGTAACCTGAGTTAATCCTTCAACTTAAGCTTTTAGATTTTAACAAATCTAAATCCTGGGCCAACCAGATCTCCTAAGCTCTTGATGTGTGCCTCTATTTTCCTGTTAGACTCAGGTGTCCTAACAGGAATTACTATGAGCTGAATATTTACGGCCCCCTCCAGATTTAAATGTGGAAACCTAATCCCTAATGAGATGGTATTAGGAGGTCATGAGGGTAGAATACTCATGAATGGGATTAGTGTCCTTATGAGGAACTACAGAGACCAGAGAGCTCTCCTTCCACCATGTGAGGACACAGTGAAAGGACACTGTCTATGAACCAGAAAGCAGGTGCTCACCAGACACTGAATATGCTGGCATCTTGATCTTGGGCTTCCCAGTCTCCAGAACTGTGAAAAATAAATGCCCATTGTTTATAAGCCACCCAGTGCACAGTAAACTGTTATAGTAGCCTGAGCAGACTAGGGATAGAAACTCAACCTGTCCCAAATCAAATTCTTACAGCAACTACAATATGAAGGCCCCCAGAGCTCTAAGATATGATGAATGAAATACACAAAGGATGCCTCCTGGGCTGGCTGGGGTAGCACAGAGAGACTGCAGCTAATTCAGGGACATGAACTCATCTCAAGAAGTGTGCAATGGAGGCAGGGTGTGGTGGCTTATGCCTGTAATCCCAGCACTTTGGGAGGCCGAGGTGAGGAGATCACTTGAGGTCAGGAGTTAGAGACTAGCGTGGCCAACATAGGGAAACCTATCTCTACCAAAAATACCAAAACTAGCTGGGCGGGGTGGCATGTGCCTGTAATCTCAGCTGCTAGGGAGGCTGAGGCAGGAGAATCACTTGAACCTAGGAGGCAGAGGATATAGTGACCTGAGATTGGGCCACTGCACTCCAGCCTGGGTGACAGATCTAGACTCTGTCTCAAAAATAAAATAAAATAAAATAAAATAGAAGATGGCCGAATAGGAACAGCTCCAGTCTCCAACTCCCAGCGCGA